>NW_019725842.1:3036387-3123075 GCF_002891405.2 Cryptotermes secundus
CCTCTGATAGATGGGGGAAGCATTATAGACACCACCAAGCCAGTGGAGGCCGAACTCGCTTGCTCGGCGGGACTGATGGTACGCACCAATATCGGTAGGGTATAGAGACTGGTAGAATATGATAGAGGGAAGCACAATGGATCAATGGGAATGCATGGGGAAACCCACCCTCTTCAATAACTAACTAACTAACTATATGCAGAGAAAGGTTGTAATTGTTTGCGAAAATGAAGAGTTTGGTAGAATACAAATACAGAATAGAAACAAATAAAATACTGAAACGGGTGGTTGGAATATAAACCATGGAGGCGGTAGGATACTGCAGCTGGGATGTTGAAGAGCGAACCGTCGGGCCAAACATTCAGTAGTTCTTGGCGGTAATGAAGACTAAACATTTAGGACTACTTATTGGTCAGAGTTTGTTGAGTTATGATATCATATCTACAAATTAGAATTCATGTATCTTTATATTAAACTTGTATACAAATCCAGTACCTGTCTCGCCTCTCCAACATATTGGTTGGCCCTCTCATTCTTGCAAAATTATCTCGTCCCATAATAGGAGTTTTAGTACAAATTTGTGAATCTGTGTTCCATGCTTTAGCCGATCACAGTGTTCGCCTGCTCGAACACTGCGGTCGTGGGTTTGAATCCGACTCGAGGTATGGATATCTGCGTTTATTCTGTTTCTATTGTTCTGTGCGTAGGTAGGGGGCTTGCGACAGGCTCATCCCCCTCTCCAAGGGAGTTCTATCGACTGTGTATAGGATTAAGAAATTGAAAAATCGGTCAAGGCCCAACAAAGGTCTGTACAGCTATAATCCTTCATATTGTTATATGAGATGGTGAAATTGAGTATAGAAGGGATGTAATATATCCGTATGACGAAACAGCGTGTTCATTTCTACTACTTCAGATCATTGTTTATTGTTTAGAAAACTCTTATAATTGGTAAGATGAACTTTAGAACTATGGTAAAGAAACTTTGTACCATACCCTCCATAGTTTAATGACGCGTGATCTGTTGCACACGTCGTTATATTAGTATGAAGTACTATATTGCGTTCAGAAGCATGGTAAATTTTAAGTTGAAACCCTGTCACATATATGATGTTCCCAAATTTTATGAAGACATAATAGAAAACTGCTCTCAACTGCATCCGCGAATGCCTTCCAGAGTATTAGTGTGGTTATTTTTCTTCTGGTAAGAATGGGTAATGAATGAGGTGCTGTTAAATCCCTGGCCACTATTAATCATTTTAAATTTAAAGTTTAATGGGGAATACCATGAATCGCTTTTGTCAGATTTATACTTGAGTCTTATACTAAAGCTTTTCGGACTCGTCGGACATTCATAAAATTTTACTTACTAACAGGGATTATGAGATTCCCGTTCACATTCAGTCGCGGCCGTGTAGATGAGGATACGACGAGAGACATTAGCGTATGCGTGTTTCTGTCCTGAGTATGAACTTTGAGGCAAAGTTGTCCCTGTGCTTAACTAATTAAGCACTACGCCATGAAGGCGAATGGGGAGTGGATGTATAGATCCATATTTCTTTTGACCTTGGCACTAGTTGGAGGGGAGTGGTCAGCTTCACGACCCGGCCGATTTAGCCCCGTGGAAAGAGCCACCGGTACCCATCGGATAGGAGGTTCGGTGGATCCCAGAACGAGTCTGGACGACGTGGAGAATAGAAAATTCTTGACCCTACCGGGACTCGAACTCTGACCCCTCGGTCGTTCAGTCCGTAGCAAGTCGCGTTGACGAGTACGCTATTCTGACTCCTACAGTATGAACTGTAACAAGTTCGTCTCTCTTAGTAAACCCACTGAAATACATATTTATACAAAGGCGCTGCAAGGAAATTGACATGTGTGGAGATACTTAGAAGTTGCCCAGTTTGCTGGGGGAAAAAAATGAAACAGCTGTGGACGGGAGTATTAGTTTTGGAGTTCACGTGCTTTATAAATTAGTTCTTTGTTATTTTTATATCTCATTCTGTACGCTAATTATTAATATCTGATAGAAATATGCTACAGCGAAATTGATCTTTTATCACAAAAATTAAACAAGTTTTTAACTTTACTTTGTTAATAATTTACCATATTTAAGGATTCTTCAAGTATGAGTATTATATTTGAATGAGCGCTAGATTTTAATTCGTTTGCAATGCTGTGGGGATGGGGACGTTTGTCTTTAGAAGGGGTCCCTGTTTGATGCAGTTCAATTTCGGCTTCAATTAAAGTAAAACTTATAATAAAATAATAAGCACCGAAATTAAATTCGCTCAAGAAGGTTCAGTGTAAATTTATCTCAGACCATCCAGTGGATATGAGACGCGGATAAACAAGACCTTTTTTTTTTAAATTAGCTAGTGGGGGGTGGAGTCCAGCTGGGTGCACTCGGCACTGCCGCCACTGATTAGCCTATTGTACCTGCCTTGGGTGATTATGATGATGGAGAATTTGATGGAATGAAGATTGGCAGAGGAAACCGAAGTACTCGGAGAAAACTCGCCCCAGCGCCACTTTGTCCACCACAAATCCCACTTGACCAAACCCACCGCGGTGGGAAGCCAGCGACTAACCGCTTGAGCTGTGGCGCGGCCACAGACAAGACCTTTCTTTCTCTTATGCGTTGGTTTTATGGACTTCGTTTTCAAATAATGTTTAAGACAAATTTTATGCCTGCAGGTTATGTAGACCAGCAGGTAATCATTCATAATAGGCAGTCTTTATCTATCTATCTATCTATCTATCTGTATATCTCTCTATCTGTCTGTCTGCCTGTCTATCTCTCTATCCATCTATCTAGATATCTATCTATATCTCTGTCTGTCTATCTAATCTACGGTTATCTCTCTGTGTCTGTACAGCCCTTGTGAACCTTGGCCGCTTTTTTCAGTTTCTTAATCTATACACAGTCGGTATGATTCCTCGAACGGGGGATCATCCAGTCGCAAGGCCTCTATCTACACGTAGAACAACACAAACATAGAAGAAACACATACAGACATCCATGACTCGAATGGGATTCGAACCCACGACCCCAGTGTTTGAGCGGGTGAAAACGGTTCATGCCTTAGACTGCGCGGCCACTCTGCTCGGCAAATGAGCAGTCGCATTACAGAAAACCCAGTTCGTCTGTCTTCTGAAATGATTCATACGTTTAACAGTGCCGAATAAGTCTCGATTTACTTTGGGTTGAAAGTCAACATTAGAAGTCAGAAATATTGGAACATCAGGTTTGTAAGTTACAAGAGTGTTCGATGTTGACTTTACATGAATTGGGTGATATTATGTGAGATAATATGCAAACTTGGGTCGAAATATATGTTTGCTCTCAAAATTCCATATTGCTCAAGAACCAGACTAAAACTCTGGTAGTCTTGCGATATCAAAACAATGATCCAGCTGGCACGTGAAGGAAATGAATATAGGCACAGACAGACAGAAAGGTTAGGCTGTCCATGAAGGAACCGCAACCTACTTCGCTCAATGCTTAAAAAAGAAGACTATAACCGTATTTGAAAAGAACATGAAAAGTAATATTTATATAATTTTCGTTAAACCCCTAACATATTTATTTGGAGCCGGAATAGCTCAGTCGGTATAGAGACGGGCTACTAGCTGTATGGCCGACGAGTCGGAATTCGATTCCCTGCAGAAGGAAGAGACTTTTGCCTTTTCGCAGTATCCAAACAGACTCTGGGGCCCATCCAGCCTCCTGACCTGGATACCAGAGGTTCTTTCCCCGTGGATAAAGCGGCCGGGGTCTGAAGCTAACCATTCATCTCCATCAAGAGCCGAGGTTAAGAATGAGTGGAGCTGTACTCCATTCACTTCGCCGTATGTTTTCAGTGCGTGGTGTTTAATCATACGAACAACTTTACCATTTGCTTTTATTGTTTATGTAGCGACACTGTGCAACTTGTGTAAGCTCATTATTGCGGAGAGCGACTTCAGTATTGACGAGGACTTGTGAGAAAATTTTCACGGTACGTTCTGCAGTAGCCCGGACCGTCTTTATATGAGCGTGGAGTAACTGCTGAGCGGAACATCAAAGAAAACCCGCTCAGTAGGATGGAACAGATGCGCCTGATTTGTACTTGAGAGATACTCGGTTGGAATCTCTGCCGGGTCGCTGACTATCGTAGCCGAACATTTCAGTCGATTTCTTTTCTCCTTGCACATGCATTTCGGGATATGTGATGAAGTAGTCAAGACGGTCACGGAAGCCGGGCATGCACTGTCTTCGTTCCCTCTCGGAAGCCAGGATCGTGGGTTCGAATCCCACACAAGACAGGGATGTTTAGTGTGTGTATGCGTTTGTTCTGTGTTTGTGTTATCCTGTGTTTAGGTAGAGGCCTTGCGACGAGCTGATCCCCCGCCCAAGGAGTCATACCGTCTGTAAAAATGATCAGTGAAACTGAAACATCAGCCCTATGCTCCAAAATGGGATCGAGAGGACTAAAAGAACGAAGTAGTCAAGACTAGATCTTCAGCATTGTTCTAAGTTCACCATATCGAGCATTTGCTAATTTGATTCGAAGCTAAATAACTTCCGTAGGTTTTACAAAGTCATTGAACGAACTGCTACTGAAAGAAGAAACAAATCGTAAACTATTCTAAATTCCAAGTAAAATTATTGATTTCTTTTTGATTACATAGAGTGAATGATTTATTTGGGAACAACGATAACAAATCAAAACTGATTCAGGAGGAAATTAAGAGGAGATTGAACTCGGGTAATGCTTGATACCATTCAGTCCAGAACCTTTTGTATTTCCGTCTTGTGTATAAGAACATAAACATTAGAATATACAAAACTATAATTTTCCTATGGTTCTGTATGGGTGTGAAACTTGGTCTCTGTCATTAAGGAAGGAACATAGACTGAGGGTGTTTGAGAAGAAGGTGTTGAACATATGTGGACCGAAGAGGGATGAAGGGACAGTACGTTGGAGAAAACTGCATAATAAGGAGCTCCATAACTTGTACTCTTGTCCAAGTATAATTAGAATGATTAAGTCAAGGAGGATCAGATGGGCAGGGCATGTAGTACGAATAGGAGAGAAGATGAATGCTTAAAGGGTATTGGTGGGAAAGCCAGAAGGAAAGAGACTCCTGGGAGACCAAGACGTGGGTGGGTGGACAATATTATAATTGATCTTAGAGAAATATAATTGAATGATATTGATTGGATTGATCTGGCTTATGATAGGGACCAGTGGAGAGCTCTTGTGAACACTATAATGAACCTTCGGGTTCCATAAAATGCTGGGAAATTCTTGAGTAGCTGAACAATTGGCGGCTTTTGAAGAAGGGCTCAGCTCCGTGGGTGAGCGAGATTGAATTATTACTTTATTATGTGTAAACGCTGCTTTGTGTACAGCCTGTATCGACACGTTCTCTCAACTGTGATTTCAGTAAGTCTGTATGTTGGAACTCAGCGACAAAGGATAACAGCTTCGAGTTTCTGCACGCTACTACTGACTTATTCAGTTCATATCGATTTTACGTGTATTTAATTTCACAGTACAGATTCCGAACTCAAAGATGATTTAATTTAAAACACTCGACTTAGATACTATTTCCTTAGTAACGATGTCACTTCGCGCTGCATCTGTAGCTCATGGAATTTGGAATTTGCCATTTAACAAGGCCAAGAAACCAATAACCACAGTGAGGGCAGCCAAACTCCAAAATTTGGCTTGAGCTTACATTTCTATAAAGATGCAACAAATGAATAGCTTGCTGTCGTTCGTTTAAATTTTCGATTCTTTTTTCCTTAACGACGTTTATGGTCTGCATAAGTTCTATAGCGTCTAAACACACTGTTATTTTGAATTATATATTGCAAGAAACGTCGAAGAATTTGCTCCTAGAGTATTTTAACGTGTTATCCTGGAAACTGCTTAGAGAAATCACCAGTCGGGCTAGCCGACAATCGATCCGCCACTGCACTCATTTCTTCCGGAACAAAAGATACAGCGGTGTGTCGGTTTCTCAATATGTTAAATCGTTCAGACTTCATAAAATTATTACCCAATTCCTGGGCGTCGTCTGTCATCCCATGTGTTTAAGTACACTGTACTTCTCAGGGGATTTCATTGCTCAGTAGTATTATCTTCTGGGACGTTATGCAATATAGTCTGATAGAAGTTTAACGATGTTTCGGAGGAATATGTTGCCTACATTTTCAGGGTCGACTGGTACTCCAAGTAACCAATGGACAATTTGCCCTTCTGGTGTCATTGGCTTATTCTACAACACTGTATATGGAGTCAGTAATCTGCTCCGAAAGGTCGGCAAATTTCTATAGCCCTCACGACATCACAACCCAGATGATAGTCACTGCGAAGACCTCCAATTTCACACGACTTTAATCATATTTGATACTGGGTTGTAAGTATCATCAGGTAATAAAGTGTCCCTAATCGGTGGAATACATAAATTTTTCTTTGCATTGATCTGGTGTCTGCTCCTTTGGTTTTATCATGAAAACTGATGGTTGCACGTACAGTTTGTGCAGAACATTAATTTGTATATCATTTAATGTCAGCATATTTTATTTGAATTATTCGTCACTGCTGTATAGACGAAAGACATAATAATCTTTCCACCTTACAAGAGCTAAACCAGAGTGGTTGAACTCATCCGGAGATTGGCACAAGTAAAGTATTGGCTCTAAGTCTTAGGAAGCAGCAGGTTATTTTATCAGCAATGTTAATTAAGTCGCTCCTAAACCTCTGGAAGATATTCAGTCTGCCATTGAGATAATTAAGTCAACAATTTAAACGGCGGAGTTTATAATTATATTTATTATAAGGAAGGCTAATTGGATGGGTCATGTTTTACGCAGAAACTGCCTTCTAAAAGAAGTTATTGAAGGAAAGATAGAAGGGCGGATAGAAGTGACAAGAAGACGAGGAAGAAGACGTAAGAAGATGCTGGATGACCTTGGGGACAGAAGAGGATACTGTCATTTGAAGGAGAAAGCTCTAGATCGCATTAAGTGGAGCAATTGTTTTGGAAGAGACTGTGGACCTGTCGTCTGACAGATTACTGATGATGATGATAATTTTAAACATTTTAGTCTAAAAATATAGGGAACAGAAGAAAACATGCTATTAGATACATGGGTTTACGTTAGATGTTATAGGCCGATAACAATGGCCGCGTGGTCTGAGGCATGAAATATCTTCACTCGCTCGCTCACTGGGATCGTGGGTTCGAATCCCACTCAAGGCATGGATGTCAGTGTGCGTTTATTCCGTGTCTGTACTATCCTGGTGTAGGTAGAAGTCTTGAGAAGGTTAATACCCCGTCCAATGAATCCTACCGACTGTCTATGATTAAGAAACAGAAGGGAAACGAACGTTTCACTAATGACTATGCTCCAAGTGGAAGCAACAGGCATAGACGAATAAGGAGGAGGAGACGAAGAAGAAGAAGTCATTATAGCTCCGTCCAGTTTTCCTGTGTAAACGTAACCATCGCTTCCATAGAAAATTAGAATGAATTCTTTTCATTTTAGGTATATAAGCTTGTGTAAGTTTTGTTGTTTTATACAGGATGTCCAGTTTACCATTAGATTTGTTCACGCAGCTGTTACTGCACTCTTCTCGCAGAGACCCTCCGCGTTAAATGCACAGCAGATCGTGAACTGCACTTCATGAATAGCATGGGGATATTTAATCTCCAGTTTATTTAATTCCGTCTCATGACGTAACTGAAAGTGACATGTCTTGTCAGAATAAAATGGATTTTTGCTTTAACCTGTTCATAAATACCGATTCCTTAACCACAAGTGCTCTCAAATTGTTGCTTCGCAATCTAGGGGCTAAAGGTGATGTACGGCTGAAGATTTTAAGGTCGTAAGTTTGGCAACCTTGTACTACCGATAATGTGTGCTGTGCTTTTTACCAACCCACACCGAAGAGCTAAAAGACGTAAGGACATCTTGGGTTTGCTTCTATTCGGACACCGATGTCATCAAGTTTTGTCGTCAGCCATTATACGCCATCTTTAGGGTTCCTTTTTGTACAGTACTGTAACAGCAGAAAGCACTTGTCACGGTATTGCAAATCGCTGCCTAACACGCACTCTTGACAAGATATCTTCTACAGCATTTTTTTCCTTCCAGGGCGCTGTACATTGGTATCATATTCGTGTAATTTCTTTTAAAACTTATGTTTTATTCTTAACACTGTTAAGTGCATTTGTGCGAATCTCAAAGGTAGTTTTTTTTTAATATCTTGGGGTGCGGTGAGACTGAGTCCACTTGGTACGTAGGCCTGTAATTGGCCCATTCTACCAGCCCCGGATGTAGAAGATGATGAATGTGGAACAGTGGGTGGAATGAGAATTGACAGGGGAAACCTAAGTACTCGGAGAAAACCTTCCCCAGTGCCACTTTGTCCACTACAAATCCCACATGACCCGATCTAGGCTGGTATTCTGGCCACCACGGTGAGAAGCGAGCTACTAAACGCCTGAGCTTTGACAGGCCCCTTATCTCAAAGGTAACTAAATACTAAGTAGGCAGCCCTAGTAAGAAAAGCCAGCATCCATAGGGTGACTAAGCGATGAGTAGACGAATAGAAGAACGAAAACTTTGTAGCCAGCCTGTGTAAAGATAAATTGGATTCGCTTTATTTTCTTTTTATTGGTACACATAAGTAACAAAATTTTACATTCCGAATAGCTACAGTGTTTCATGGAAAAGAAAAATTAATTAATTTTCCCCGCTGTTGCCGTGGGGTTGTATTTCATTTTCTAAAGGCACGCCACTAAAACAAATCTCATACCATTTAAGAAGCTCTGATCAATACGAGTAAAGGATCTTTTGCTAACAGAAGTAGCTTCCTTTTTCTATACTTTGATATCCAAGAAAATGTATAAAACTATATGTAATTTAGCTTTATTATTATTATTGTTGTTGAATGTTGACTTATGAAGCCTCACAATTACCACCCCCTTCTGATTATCAATATTTGTCTGTTCCTTGCCACTTGTATTCAAAACTATAGATATTTGTACTGTAATTGTCGTCTGGGGATTATGCAATGCTTTATAATAATCTCTCATCTTACGACTGGTCCTGTGTATATGGTACCCCCTCCGTGGATTCTGCTGTCGCCGGCCTCAATGCTGCTGTTCAAGATGCCATGGAACATGCAATTCCCCGTGGCATCATAAACACTCATATGAAATTCCCGCACTAGTATTCTAGTTCCTTAAGGTATTATATAAGGGAAAAGAATTATTTTTACAGACGTTTTATAAAGAGAATTGGACTGCCTTTACCAAAAATTTTCTTTCTGTCGTAAGCTAGTGAAGATTACTATTAAGTGTGACAGACTTAGATGGTTGAAATCTGTGGATGAAAATTTAAAGTCGCAGCCCAAGCAATTCTGGAAATATGTGTTATAATTACAGTAATTCTTAAAGTTTTATAATTATTTTCAGTTGCGACTTGTAGGTTGTTAATAAAACCAATTAACAATCCGAACCGCGTCCTTGGTCAGCCAAACACGCTACAATATAATACACTAATGATTTAGAGAGAAAAAAATATTTGATATATTGTCACGCGTTTGGAAGGTTGTGACAATAGATGAGGTTTGGATACACTCAACTCGATAACTACAAGATATAAAGCCCTATCGTCGATCTACACACACCACACACTACATTTCACCGTTACCGCACACTAGGATTCTCAGTCTTTACTAGTCGTGTTCTGGCAACAGATTTGAACACAGTAATTATGCCATTCTCACTGAAACTGCAGCACGCATGAAGTCTTTTTTCACAGCCTTGCTCCTTCCTTTCCATGTCTTTTCAGTCATCTTCGACTGCCATCACACGAGACTCCCTCAATTCTCCACCACTCAGCTGGCCTGAGATACTCGTTAATCAGCCTCGGGGCGGATACAACAGAAAACACCGTTTCCATCGTTATAGCCCCACAATATTCTGATTGTTTCTTGTGTATTCGATGCTGCGGGAACCTTTTTACCGAGTCGTTGCTTAGCACTGAACGTATACTGTGGCTCCGCTATTCTGGATTTCATGCGTCGTGTCAAAATATTTTGTGATTTTTCAGCCCCTCGCTAGCAGCACTTCCTTTTGTCCCAGACGGTGTGGTTTTCATGTACACAAAACTTATATTCACGTTTCAGTTAGTTTTACGACGTGTTTCGGTCAAATGGTGTGACCTCATAGAGGAATTTTCCGTGAGTTGGTACACTGCTAAATTAAATAATCGTAATAATGGCACACGTGAGAGCCTCACATCTCACAACTTTCGTGCTGTACCCCAAATTAAGGAAACCGAACGAAAAATTAGTAAAGACGGGAAGAGGCCAAGTAAGTAGAGGCGTAGGAAGTTTATAATCGCATATGACAAACATGTCTTGACTTTTCATACATTGGCTATGTAGGCATAATTTGGAAACGGGTGCCCTTTATAGATGTTGCTTTACTATCTGCATCTTGTAATCATTCCACATAATTAACTGTTTCTTCTGTTACTTTACTATCTGTATCTTGTAATCATTCCACCTAATTAACCATTTCTCCACTTTCCTGCGTGTTTTGTGAAAAGGCTCAGGTTACCGAGGTTATAAGGAATACTGTGATTTCTCTTTAAATGTCTTTATCTGCCCTGCGTGCAACGTTACATCTACCCCGCTGAGGTTAATTTAAGTTCACGGTACACGTAAATAAGAGTAGGGTAGGAACCGGGAGTGAGGGCTTCACCTAGACGTGTTGTAAATACCGGAGCACCTTCAGTTTGCTGTCTTATTAATGAGACGTAATCCTCCATTAAATTTCATCATTTAACTTAGATCCGTTAACTGTGTAGCTTTTTGTGCTTCTGATCTGTTTGTGGCCCGGTCATGAAGATTTGCTTTAACAACCGTAAAATGTTTACACTTCCTTCATAATCAAAATGGCTAATTAAAATTCATAAAGAAAGGTGTTACCTTCTTCCTAAATTACACGGGCTCATAACTCAGATATAAATGAACCCATTTTTCATGCTTATTAATTCTTAGTGCACCACAATTTGCCACCTTAAAATTCTTCTGTTCTCTCCTCTTTTGTAACCGCAACTTTGTAGTGAAAATGAAATGTCTAAGTACTCTGTACATCAAATATTAAAGTCCTGAAATATGCATTGGTTATGAGACTAAAAGTTCCCCATCCCACAATGAAAGTAATGTTCACGTGACTATCACTAGGCGAAATTATGTTCTCCGGTCATGTACATGTATAATAGCTGGGAAAAGAAAACTTCGGGATGCAAGTTGTAAACAGTTACAAAAGTGGATACTAATTTTTAGTTACTGGATCGTGGACAGCCGCTTTTCTAAGTCACCTGAGCACCATTTAGAGTAACACATTCTTCCTCATGACATAGCTGCAAATGAAACAGTCGTTGTTGTAGAATCCCGAACGGATCCAAAAGCTACTAAAACAGCTCGGAAAGTTAAGGAGGTTAAAAAGAGATGCTTCTCAGAGACATGACCCCCCTCCCCAAAAAAACGCATCTTAATAACAAGAAAGATGGAGAACTTATTGAAAAATATTTACGGACGAAAAGCTGCATCTACGTCTTAATATTTCATAAAATGGCTGCTTTTTCGACGCAGTTGCTTCCCTCTATTTGTGTCACCACCTGGACACAAGTGTCCCGATCAGCTACACATGCACCGCGTCCCTCTGTCGAATGATACGCTAAACGTAATCACGGCTGTAGGTGACGGAGTAGCATGGCGTAGTTACTTCTGTAGCCGTCATTGTATTTGTAATCATCTTCACTAACCACGCACATATATGATGAAGAGTGAAAATGTCTGACATAAATTGAGATGTATCACAGATACACTCGTATCTGTAGACCTTATGGGAAGATGCTTGTATACGGGCAGTTAATACATCGCGTGAATGGGAAAATGTCAGGCTTTATGCTAGTGGAGACTATATACGTAAGTTCATAATTGCGATGTAAAGCTGAGTGCGTAACATAGGTATCTTTGCTCATACACCCTACATATACAAGTCACAAATTCTTGCAGCTGTAGCAGATATTGGCGGCGCGGCAGGAATACCATATTCAAAGGGCTACTACTTTTACTCGAGCCTCTGCTGCTAATGTAAAAATAAGAATAAAATACAGGGACCCCCCCCAATATTTCACACTTTTAATAGAGGCTATCCATGGACATTTTCAATGTTAAAGCAAAATGTAACGCACGGCGCGTGGTGTGATAATCTGAAGTTGGTGCTAGTCACTTGAATGCCAGAGCCACCTTATCGAATGGCAGAACAGTCAAAGAAACTGGCGGCGGACGGATGTGTATACACATTTGGATCCCTCTGTACATCTATACCTATGATAATATTCGTTAAATTTTTGTCTCTATGGAATACCTAGAAACCTCAGACAAGCTGTATTAAATCTAAATGGACAGTCTACCCTCTCCAATATGTTTGCCTTGTAATGAATTTGTCATTGCCGCATACCTTTAAAGGAGTCAACTGCGCATGCGTGTGATGAGAGGAGATTCCTTCCCCTGTTCATTTCTATAGCATATGAATTATTTGTCGCTCAAAATACAGCTGCATTCTGAAGCCTGAAACTGTAAGCTCGAACTTTATCTGTGATAAATGAAAGCGCGTAAATAAATAAAAGCCACGTTCAGAGTGCAAATTAGAAAAATAAAATACTTGTTAGAGGAGTAGGCATATTTTTTCTTATTCGTGTTCTCATGCTTTCTGTGTAAGAAATGCTAGGAATGAAAGCAAAGGCCAGAAATATCTTAAATATCAATTTTCATTAGCCCGTAATTTCAATAGAATTAGTAATGAGTGTATCACTGCTATGTAAATTCAATGCAATTTTCATAAATAGTATATGTTATTTTATGTCCTAAATATAGTTAGCCTGGTCAGTGGAAACTGACGTTTCGGATTACATAGGGGATCCATCACTGAATGGAAATATGAATTGTCACAGCCGTAAATCCAAATTTATTTGTGTGAATCATATTTCAACACATTTGAATGTTGTATATATGGTCTTAGCTATATTTTATCTCAGGTCAGGTTAAGTGTAGTTGTTACCTCTGAGGTAAATGGATGTTCGGTATCGTTGAAACGAATTTGGGCGTAACGAAATACTTTCCAGGAATGTATCCTTTTCGTGAACCGAGGAGCTAGTGTACTGGGTGTAGTAGCTCTCTGTCATCTCTCTGTTTTCATTTAAACAGGACATACAGTATGAGCGCCAATGTGCAGAGACTGTCAGAACTGCAGGCCCCAACAGACACTTTGTTGATTCTGCTCGACAATCCTGTGAAGTCGCTTTTGATCACACGCACCAACCAGCCTGCAGATTGTTGTTCTAGACGGTAAAGACCTGAGGTAGTTCAGTTGAATTGTTTTCCGTTAATCGGCCCTCAACCCTTACGATCGATTCTCTTGTGTTGTTCATCATTCGGTAGCTTTATTAATGTATACCGTAATTTAATTCGTATGTTCAACACTGAAGATCTTGAAGGTGATTTTCAACTAGATATTTTTGTGCTTTCGTGTAATGCATTGATTAAATACGTGTGTGCAGTACACATTTAGTTCCTCGTGGAGCCAGAATAGTTCAGTCAGTACAATGACTAGCCTATTGACTTGAATATCAGGGAATCGGGGTTCGATTCCGAATCCAAAAATTATATACTTAATGAGTATTTTAGTGTATCGCATGAAATAGAACTCGGCGATGTGCACACGGAACCTAATGCTATTAGGAGAGTGAAATGGAATGTGACAAGGATAAGGACAGTAGAAATGCATACATAATTTTTGTGGAACTATCTCTTCGGAAATTTCCAGCTGGGAAACTGCGATTGAAACTCGAATATAGCATTAAGGCTGATACTGGGAATGGGAGGGGCAATAGCTGTGTTGAACTTGTAATAACATTAGTCATCAACCCCTAGACGGTACAAAAACCAAACTGTAAACCATGACAACGAATTAATAGAAGAGCTATACACCAACGGTCCAGTGACAAGAAGACTGAACAGAAAATGGCCCCAAGACATCATCAATCAATGAAATAGACTACATGTAGGAGAAACATCACTGAATGTTTCCCTCGCAATCTAACCACCTACAACACATTTACTTAATACTCTGTAATGATGTGAGTAAAGCGCGGCCGGCGCGTAAGGCTGAGAACCTTACCGCCATCTTTGAGCCGATTGTCTAGGTAGTGTGGGTACCTCAACGTCTCACAACCCTATGGGCCTTCACGGCCTGATACAGGGATAGCTTTACTTTTACTTACTTACTCTGTAATGATGTAGATTGTAAAGAAGCATAATAATAAAAAATCAACCGCTAGTTCTCCTGACCGCAGGTGCATTTCAAATTCTGCCACGGGTGTCGCAGTCGCCGCATATAACCTGCTCGTAATTTAGTGTTCGTTGCAATATTATGCGGCTTTACTGTAATGATAAACTAAATGGCCTTGTACTCATATTTATGATGTGTAGTAAGAAAGAAGAGTTACAGCCAAATTGCTTTCAGGTATTCCTTAACAGAGAAGTCATTCCTTGGAGAAGCAAATAGAGAACCTCACGTTTCCTTTAGTTGAAAAAGCAGTGTGTTTGGAATTACGAATAATATTACAGGTAAATTCAGGTAGTAGACATCCTGGTAACGACGGCCGGTGTCTTTTCACATCACGTGATATTCAATTTCTTGTTCTTGGCTTTTTGTAACAGACTGGCACGAGCTGCTGTTTGAATTATAAGGCGTAGTGGGGGAGTCGTTCAGCGTTAAGGTGCATTCTGCCGTGGTTCCTTAATACTGTAATGTGTTCACGTTTATCACACGAGTGGGCAACTTTCTATAATTTTATTCTTTTCTTAACCTTAGAGAAAGTCAGTGGCGCGAAATTTCCCGTCAGGGTAAGGCTTTTATTCTTCGCATAAAACTCAGTACTGCTCTGGGCCCCACCCGCCCCTCTATACAGTGGGAGCCGAGGTCATTTTCTTCTGGTGTAAGGTCGTCCGTTCGTGAATTTGATCACATCTCCAGTTAGGTTCTGGATTAATGATATGTGGAGCCCTGCCTCCAGTCCATCCTTCTTCTTCATGGCCGCTCCTAACTGAGCGCATTGACAGTGTTACACTTGTCTTACCCTTATAACTTTACGATGTAGCATTTCTTACGCAGTGTATTATGAACACTTCGCTGCCTTATAACCAACTTCGCCTCCATGTGGCAAAGTTCATGTTACAAACGAGGCTCTGACGTCCAATTCAATAAGTTATTACGATTTATGATCGGTAGTTCGGTTTGAGATCAATTCAACAGCACTGGTTGTTTCTTATTGTCAACACTCAAAACTGATTAAACTAAACTTAAAATAATATCAACGGAATTTTACTAATTAGGGACGTAGGGGTTAATGGGATCAGGCTTCAACATTTTTCTAGGCAGTCGGTTCACAGCGCTGTGGTTGACAGCCTTAAGCGCCGGTACCCATTACCCCCAAGAATATTCCTGGTACTCATTTCTGTTAGAGGCTGAGTCGACCCCAGGGCCATAGTGTGCTGGAAGGATTAGGTTAATTGAAAATTCCGCCTCCTCGGGATTCAAACCAGCGACCTTTCGGTTTGTAGCATAGTGCTTCAACCGACTATGCTAACACGTATAAACAGAATTAGGGGAATATTAAAGTGAATCATAAACAGGTAGTTGAAGGACATACCTAAATTGAGTTCAATTAGCTTAGGATAGCACCCACTAGCGGGCTGATTTTGACACTTATCTAATTACCTCTGAGACGGGGAACTAGCCACTTCTCCAGAAAGACTCTTCTATATGGAGTTAAGTACTGAAATACCCACTTCTTACCTGCTGAATGGAATATAATCTCCGTGGCCTGTAGTCCGCACGCGAACTGTACTGACCATGCGACCGCCGTTTGTCAGCGTAGTTAGTGCCAACTTCAGCGGACAGAGGGTGTCACGTGGTCAGCGTAACCGTTCCCCACGGCCCCTAATCTCGTTTTTTATACCGGAGCCGCTGTTTCCTTGAAATAGCTCCTCAATTATTCTCACTAGGCTGAGTGGAACCCGTTCCAGACCCACTACTTCTCAGAAAATCTGGTAGCTCCGGGAATCGAACCCGGGACCTCTGGATTTGTAACCAGGAACACTGACAACAGAGGCGGTCAATGGAATGTTATAGCATCACCTATTTTAAGATTATTCTAAGATTTTCCACTTTACAGTTCATACATTAGAACTAAATTTCAACAAGGCACCGAAAAGAAGTCAGGGATTCATATTTTATTGCTCTCAGGCCATTAGCTACTTGTCTTTGATTTCCGTACCAGGTTTCATATGGTAAGAGTTAAAGCAGCGTAAATGGAATGGAAGCTGGGAAGGATTCCTTTCTTAGAACCCCAATGTTACATTCTGGACGTGAAGGAAACATGTCATTTCCATTTAAATGGAGTCTTAGATATAACGTTTCTCCTTGTGGGTGACAAATCGCAGCATCACAGATTCAGCACCCCTTCTCTCCCTCATCCCTTCAAACTCTTCACACTGTTATAAAGACCCCGCTGGGGACTTGCCGTCTTCCCCTCTTACACCAACTGCAGAAGGACCCTCCCTTACACTATCCTAACCAACATCAGATGCTAGTCCTGCCGCCGCCGCTGCGGCTTCATGAGATAAAATTCAACGCTTGGCTTCCTACAAACCGAGCTTACTCATGCCGAGGTCCTAAATCCAGCCAGCAACCAGAGTATGGAATCTTCCTTATATTCTTCCACAGTTCCATTCGATCGGTTCAAGTGCGGATGTCACGCCGTCGGCTTCCGCTACTCAAGACTTCCGTCAGAGTGAAGCCTCTCTTTCATTCTGTTTCGAGCCAGACATCAACTATTTACAGATATTAACTTTTAAAGGAAAGCCAGCTTACTTCTGTCACTACTGTCTGAGGAGATTTTGGTGTCATAACGGATTTTATAGCTCCTTGTTTATAAACAGATACCTAATTGCAATCCAAATGGTTTCCATAAGGAAATATCTAACTTTAAGTTTAAATTTAGTGTTTATTGAATGGACCGGAAGTCTCGTCACCAGAATGGATGGGAAAAGAAAGCTGATACATCATTTGGAAATGTGGCACAGTTCAGATATTTGGGGAAGGCGGTAACAAAATCGAAATTCGAATCATGAGGAAAAAAGGAGGAAATTGAATTCCGGTAACGATTGACACATATTAGTCCAGAATCTTTTGTCTTCTCGTCGCGTTTCTAAAGACGTAAACACTATAATATACAGAACCTTAATTTTGTCTGTGGTTTTGTGCGGGTGTGAAACTTGGTCTCTGGTATTAAGGGAGGAATATAGACTTAGTGTGTTTTAGATGAGGGTACTGAGGAAAATATTTGGACCGAAGAGGGATTTGCAGATAGGAATTTGGAGAAAGCTGTATACTGAGGAGTTTCATAACTTCAATTCTCGCCAAGTACGTATAATTAGAGCGATGAATAAATATGAGATGGGCATGGTATGTAGCACGCATTGGGGAGGAGGAGAAGAATAATGCGTGTAGAATTTTGGTGGGAAAGGCAGAATGAAAGAAACGACTACAATGACCTAGACGTAGGTGGCAGGACAATGTTAAGATTAATCTTACAGAGATAGGATGGGGTAGAATGGACTGGATTGATTTGGCTCAGGATATTGCCCAATGGATAGCTTTTGTGATGACTGTAATCAACCTTCAGGTTCCATAAAATATTGGGAATTCTTGTAATAGCTGCGGGACTGGCGGCTTCCCAGGAAGGGTTCAAGTCCATGGAGTCAATTGAATTAGTTGCCTGTTTAATGGGACGAGAAAAAACAACGAAAAAGTTATGCCTAAAGTATTTGAGGTGAAGCTTGTAATGTGTATGTGTTATTTCGACCTTTTGTCTTCACGTCTGCTGTCTATAAACGTTAAAAGTAAAAAAATCTATAATTTTGCCTATGGTTCTGGATGGGTGTGAAATTTTGTCTCTGACATTAAGGGAGGAACAGAATGAGGGTGTTTGAGAAAGGGGTACTGAGGAGAACACGTGGACAGAAGAGAGATGAAGCGACGGGAGGCTGGAGAAAAATGCATAATGAGGAATTTAGTAACTTTTACTCTTCACCATGTATAATTAGAACGATAAAGTCAAAGCGGATGAGATGGACAGTACATTTAGAACGAATTGGGAGAAGATGAATGAATATAAAATATTGGTAGTAAAATCATAAGGAAAAAGACCACTAGGATGACAAAACACGTAAATGGCTGGATAATACTAAAATGGATCTTAGAGAGATAGAATGGGGTTGTGTGGACTGATTCGGCTGGCTCAGAATAGGGACAATTGGGTGGCACTTGTGAACACGGTAGTAAACCTACGGATTCCATAAAATGCTGGGAAGTTCTTGAGTAGCTACAAAATTGGCGACTTCTCAAGAAGGACTCAGCTCCATGAAGTTATTAAATTCTTTCGACGTGATATCCGTTGTGTCCCTGCATAGAGCCAGCGTATAATTTTCTACTGTTTCCATGTAGTATTAATCACCAGAATTACGATTCCCCCTGGACGAAATGCGAATTTGCTCTGTGACGATGAGTATGAGTGGCAGCATAGCTACACCTGTGCAAGTAACACGGGCCTGGACTAAACAAGTTGCCTTATCATTCCTTCTCACACGGTAGTCCATGTGGTACGCAGAACCATTATTCTAAGTCCTGTAAACAAACTGGTCTTCAACGAGGCGACCCTTTTATTTTCAGTGCGAAAGAAAAAGCAATATTATATATTTTGTTGTTGTGATCAGTACCTTGCCCAAAGCAGGGATTCGTGCGTGATGTTCGCTAATGTAGAAACTAATTAAATATCATCATGAAGTGCGAAAAGGGATATCTAGGAGTAAGTCAGCCTAATGGAAAAACCACGGAAAACAAAAGCATTGCGAAGGGTGGCTCGCTGAGGAGAGTAAATGATTGTTTATAGCGTGCTTCAGACCTGCAACGAAGTTAAGAAGAACAAATGACATTGCTCCTCTGTAAATGACTGTTGCAAGGGCGGCGAAAGTAATTGTCAGAAGTGAAGGGAAGGTGAGAAAATGTGTAGGTACTTCTCAAATGGAGGAAAAGTATGAACTCTTCGAAGAAGTCAGTGCGCAAGGAAACAAATTCATTGGATAATTTGGAAAATAATGTTATTCATAGGACATTTTAAGAATAAGATTGTCACATCTATGATGGTACGCGTGACGAAAAGGATGGGTTCTGTTTCGGATGATTGGATTTATTAACACTTTAGTTACAATTTTTCTTAATCATATTTAAATACAGCGCTATTTTTTATTTCCACAATTTATAGTGTTCACCGTTGCACACGCACTCGGATTCTCTGTTTCCACTAGTCGTCTCCTAGCAACGGATCTCAGAACAAAAACTATCACTTCAAATCACTATGAAGTCCTCTTGTCTCCTACGAACTTCCTGTGGTTGTCTACTTCCGAGAGCTTAGAACTTACTGACTGCATTGACTTCTCTTGTAAGCACTTAGCACGCTGCATTCTGCATTCGTCTCTCACTTTAGTCTAAGCTATAAGGGATACTCGTTACATAGTCTTCGCACGGACCATTCAGAGAAAACACTGCCGACGGTACAGAAAACAAAATTGACATGCTACCTAACCAGCGAGTTCATTGGCGCGCTGACTGTTGCCTAGCAACCAGCTATAAACATTTGTCCTGTTGTCGCGTGTTTACATTTCTTTGCTTAGTAATGGAAACACTATGCCTATTGTTGGCCAAGAAATTGTTCTCGCAGGAAAGAGTTTATCTGGCCGTTCCCTAGCGACGGTTATACATGTTACTATATCTACCAGAAAAGACATTTTTCAGCTTCTGAGATATTCTCTTCCTCTTAAAATATTAAATTGGGTTTAAGAAAGAGAAGAAGCATTTAAGAAAAGACTGAAATGGATGGTGTTCAATTTTGAGAAATGAAGAAACTTGATGCTTTTATAGGAAGTACAGGACATGGATAATTTCCAGACGACGTACTAGAGAAATCTGAAAGGGAAGAAGGGTTTTAGAAGACAGTCGTATATAGAGACGAGACATGGGTTCACAGTCATTACAGAGCAAGGCAGTGAGTGCTGACAGCATGATGGAGTTCCAGCTGTAACGACGAAGAACAGAGAACTTCAGTTGCTAATGCAGAATGAGGGGGGTGGGGTTTCACAGGAGGGGCAAAATTAATTTCCTATTCAGAATCGAAATCGGAAAACTACCAGGATGATATAAATATCATATATTAAAAGAAGTGTTAGAAAGAAAATCCTGATACCTAATACGTCACTCTGTACTATAATTAACGCCATATCACACCTTACAATAAAATAAACCTCCCAACTACATCATCTCGTAAGAAAGATTCTGTAAATGGGTTAAGAAAATAATAAAACTACCGTTGAAACTAACAAAAAGAAACTCCTACACATTGCGAGATTTAAAAGAAACGTATATTTATATCGTCGACAGAATTTTACCAAGCAGAGGTTTTGCCTTGTTGCAACTTTTTTCATATGACTGCTTCTAAAATCCTGTAGGATCGACATTGAGTTAATGAGAAACAACTGCGGCTACAAATATTACTTCTGTTTTCTTAACGCCTGAAAAACTAACAATGAATAATTTGGGTGCAATAATGCAAAAGAAGGCTGAGTAAAATCTTGTATTCATTGGAAATATTGAAGAAAAACATCGAAGTAGAGATGAGTAAAAGAAGGAAATGAATGCACTATGTAAGATTTGAGGCTTTCACGGCGGTGACTATGAAGAAAGCAGTCTTCTGGGATTTGTCACAGTGTATGTGTGGTGTTAACCGACGTTTTGGATGAACGTATCGCCTCCATCTTCAGGGTAGAAGGAAAAATATAAGAAATCCGCAGGCGAAGAGACCGGATTTCTTATATTTTTCGTTCTACCCTAAAGATGGAGGCGATACGTTCCTCCGAAACGTCGGTTAACACCAAATACACTGTACCAAATCCCAGAAGACTGCTTTCTTCAAGTGAATGCACGTTTGCCAATACAGAAAGAGAAACTGGTGAAAGGGAACCTGAAGACAGAAGAAGGGAATCCCTGGACAGTGGCAGTGCCACGGACGCTGCATCTGAAGGGGTCTGCAGTTCCAAACTCGATTCCAAGAACGACCTGGGAGATCATTTGCTTCCTGGATCTGAGCTATTGATTAAAGTCGGAGCTGCTTTCAGGAAAGGTACAGCAATACATCTGTGTTTTTGCTCGTCTGACTTCTCTCCCGCAGACGTCACGAATTGCGCATGAGCAAGATCATGTGATTCATATCTGATTGGAAAATAATCTATGTATCAATGGAACTTGAATGTTTATAATATCGTCACATGTCACTTGATTTATTAACCTACATGTCTTAACTACAAATAATTATTACACTATTATCATTTACATACTACAGGCACTCCACTCTACTATCTTCAGTCTGTTTGCACTAGTCTTCATGAATTTATAACACAGGCACTATAAAAGTCTCCCTAAATCACAACTCCCAATATCACTGCTACAGCGCACATAAAGTCGTCAAAGCACACATGAAGTCTTCAGATGCTGACCTCTTGTACTCTTCTGTACTCCTAGTTCCAATTCACTCTGAACTTACAGCTCACGGCTCCCGTTATATAGCCGCGGAACGAAATGGACCTGCAGTAAACACATATCACATGATCGCTATCCAGCCAGTCTATTGGCCCGTGGGTCGGATGTAAAGAAAACACGGCTTCCTGTATTGTTGCGTGTCGGACCGTCTTTACGGTGATGTTGCGTTGGCAACGCGTTTATCAAATCCTTTACAATATTTTATTCTTGAAAATCCAATGACTGAAAACTTATTAGTCCTAAGTTACTTGATTTCAGTTCATTTTCTGCTAAAGAAGAGACATGTCATGATAACTCACAATTTTCATTGACAAGCAAGTATTGTAAAATCCGTCCAGACTTTTCCCGTCACTAATTCTACCAAGGCCAGAGTTGTTTCTGCCCAATTTCAAGTAGGCAATTCTAAAGTGAAGACCCTGAGTGCTCCATCAGTGGAAATGTCAAGTATTTTCGTGTCTCAAAAGCCTGCTTGAGGTAGCAGTCGAGTCTGTCCTGCCAAGAACCTCAACCAAACGAGAGGAAGTGTTCTATCAGACATTTAAAACATGTCTCGTCCATACTTCGGGTCTTGGGTTTTACGGATCGATACTTGGCTAAACCTTAAAAGCACTATCGAATTCCACTTATCGGCCCATTTCCTTAACTTATCGACTTTGGTAGCTGAATTGTCAAACAATCTGGAACTTGCGGTAGTCCGCTCTAAAATACTAGCTCAGTTGTCAAGTGTATCGTTTTATAAGTTGACAAGATCTTTACATATCATTCGATAGAAGTTTAAGTGTTACGTGTCAGATATCTTGCCTAAAACATTGGTTCCTGTGGTCTGAATTTATCTGACTCCTGAAGAAGACAGCACCGACATATATAGAACAATTTTCGAGCGAAAGTTGCTGTCTTCCTCATTCAGTTGTTGAGGAAATAATATTAATTGGTAGCGTTCAAGGCTCGCTTATGACAAAGAACGGTAGCACTTAAGAAAATTTTTAAGGTTTTATCGTGTATAAAAATCGT
Source organism: Cryptotermes secundus (assembly GCF_002891405.2). Classification (NCBI taxonomy): domain Eukaryota; kingdom Metazoa; phylum Arthropoda; class Insecta; order Blattodea; family Kalotermitidae; genus Cryptotermes; species Cryptotermes secundus. The sequence continues at coordinate 3,059,197 of NW_019725842.1, forward strand.
TGAAGGCATCGTACACGAAAGGCAACCTCAGGTTGAAGAAAGTTGACTGCATGGACACCTGAAGATATCGTTAATGAAAAAATGAACATGTAGATCGAAACGAGTAAACTACATCGTAAGTACGTAGAGAATTAAATGTCAATTGTGTTTGACGCTATATAGGTCAGTTAAAATGTCTGGAATTAAAATACTGTGGGGAGTGGAGTCCAACTGGGTCCAATCGTCACGGCGGCCACTGATTGGCCTGTTGTAGCCTGCCCCGGGTGAGTATGATAATGGAGAATTTGATGGAATTAAGACTGGCAAGGGAAACCGAAGTACTCGAAGAAAACCCACCCCGGCGCTACTTTGTCCACCACAAATCCCACTTGGCCAGACCCTGGTTCGAACCCGGGCCACCGCGGTGGGAAGCCAGCGACTAACCGCTTGAGCTATGGCCGGCCCTTCCTGACATTATCTCACATTGGACCAAATCCACGTCTTTCTGCGTTCTATAAAATTCGTTATAATAACACTCGACGTTGCGTGTATTAACTTACTGTCATAGTAAATGAACGAAACTAACACATAAGAAGAGTGTCATCGAATTATTGAATTGTTAGAATATGAAGTTCTCTTATTTACAAAATACCGTATTTACGCATGTATAGGCCGCGTGCATGTATAGGCCGCAGCACAATTTTCAGAGAGAAATTATAGAAAAAATAATTTTCTTTGAATATTATTTCAGGAGTAGAACACCCTGTATTACTAATTATGAATAATTTTTTTTAAATGAAGTGTGATTTCGAATATTTCGAATACAAGCCGCACCCCAGTTTTCCTCTTGAATTTTTGGCCAAAAATGTGCGGCCTATACATGCGTAAATACGGTATATCAATATCTGGCAGAGCGTGCATCCTTTAAAACGTGTCCGAAGCTACAGCAGTCTACCAGCTTGCAGGGAACATCAATACTATTCATTACTTCCCTTTAGGGGCACACATTCAAGAGAAACAGCTTGCGATTTCGAGCGAATTGATGTTCGAGAATGAACACATCCTCTGTTCATGAGTAACCCATGATCGCACCTGGCAAGTGGCGACAACAACAGCCAAGCTCCCTGGGCTCAATGTCACGCGAAAAGTTGCGATCATCCGATCGGTGGGGTGTGGGCAGTTAATGATATACTTTCTGAACCTTAGTATGTGACTGGTTTGTACTGCGTTTTAAATGGTACACTGTGTACATCATATGCACTTTTGTGACTGACAATGTGTAATAATATTAAGGACAATTAAGAAAATTCGCAATACACAAACACAACTGATAATTCCAATTGCCTCTCAACGCACAATAACTTGGATCGCTCAAACACCGAGTAGTCCACCTCAGAATCAAAATCGCTCTAGTCAGTGGCATTTTTTGCTTTTCTCTACATGTTCCGGTGATGGCAGGTGTCGAGGGTTATTATGATCCTAAACTTGACTTAATAAGAATACAGGCACATTCTCCATTTGAGAAAACAGGGGCCTAGAACGCACTTTATTTCCCTAGACGCAAAAGCTAGAGCTCTTATACAATGTGATGAGATGCGCAGAAGACAATTTCTGTGTATGGGCGCAACTGAAGACTCCATATTCTCCTAGAGAAGATAATAGAGATAGACAGTTCATTTCGCTGCTGGCGGCTGGTTTCTGCGTCGAATTGACTCCTAACGGCCTACAAACTCTGCCTTCCGCTTTCCCTTTCACTTCCCCTCCTTAGCGCAGGTTCATGCCATCACATAGTAATCGAGCTATACAGCATTAACATCCATTGGTCGGAGCGCAGTATACTTCTTTCTAATCGAACTATTTTCATGTGTCCATTTAAATAATCTAAACTAAAAAAAAAACATTTAAAGAGACGACCCTTATTCAGAATATTAGATGCTGAATTTCGAGAGCCAGAAATCACAGTCATACGCCTGCAATTTCTCTGCCCTGATTAACTACAATGCACATGTAAAGAAAGCATCAGTGGCTGCGAGAACTTATTCCCTTAAGACTGATTTGCAGTCCGAGGAAACATCATCTGATTTTGCTTTAGTTTTCCCTAGCCCTGTCAAGCACATGGACCCAAATAAACTACAGATATGCAAAGGCCTTTTTATCACACACTCTCATAAATCTACAGTCTCCCTTATTTAACAGTATATAACTTATGCAGTTAATAATTAGTGTCGTTAAAGAAATGAAGGGCCACTGAAGATAACTATCCTCTGAAATGTGATGCCGTATAGTCTGACAGAAAGTTATCAACGCTTCGGAGAACCTGCTGCCCCCATATTCAGGGCGTGATAGTAAATTCTACTTTCAAGAGAGAGTAATTGGTATCTCCGAAACGGCGCTAATTTTGTACAAGAATACATGGTGTCACAACCCAGAAGATCGTGATCTTCACCTTCACTGGATGGGTAAACAAATCTAAAAAAAAAAAAGGGTGCTGTTCAAAAAGGGGATGGCTCCATTTCTAGTCGAAATTCAGTTTTACTTCGAGGAGTTCCGTCTTATGGGATGTAATGCCCTGATGAAAGTCAACCAATTTATCGGATGAACTCCTCATCTCCATCTTCATGGTCGAAGAGTAAGCCTAGCGAGAAAGGAGAATGAAACAGACAGCAAGAAGAGCTTACTATTCGAACGTGAAGATGGAGGCGAAATACTCCCCCGAAACGTTGGCTGATGCCCTACATGCTTGTAGTATTCATTGTTCAATATATGTATAGAATCGCCCCGGTGTCCTGGTGGAAGAGCCCCATGGCTCAAGGGAATAGTTAGTTACTCTGCAACGGTAAAAACAGGGAGCACACCATGGTGTGATTTACATTGAGTGCTTAAAACATGCTTCTAGCTATTTTCCATAATGTGTCGAAAACTTCCTTCTTTGCGCTGGACTCCTCGAGTTTAGTTTCCATTTCCCTGCTCTATTTAGTGCTGAATTCAGCTGGTAAGACTGCACAGTGCTGAATTACAGGATGGAAATGAAAGTTTTGTAACAAGAGATTCCAGAAAATCGTAATATTTGTCTTATGGGACTATGAAGATCGCTGTTTTCTGGAAAGAGACCTTTGTCCGGGATCTGTAGCAGTATACCGACGTTTCGAATGTATGTACTCTCTCACTGGTTGGGGTGGAAGATAGAGGAAATACGTTCCCCCGAAACAACTTTAAATATGTACCAAGCTACACGGCGTCATATCCCAGAAGACAGTAGTCGTCCTCTTATGCATTATTGTAAAAAGGTGACATTTCTGCAGTGCAAACACGCTTGAATAGTACATGTATGAAATGAAAGCAGGAAGCCACGATTTCCCAATTCCTTTTGCCATCACTGATTCCTTAGGGGAACACAGAAACGCAGACACATGGAGGGTTGCTCTGAGGGCGAAGTTTGGTTAGATGGATGGAGGCAGGAGAGATTCAGCAGGAATTTTATATTAGATCCAATAAAGCAGCCAGCCAGATCACTTTCGACGGGGCGGTTTTGGCATCAGCGGTAGTGTGAGAGGGTGGGGCGCTCTTCCGTCTGTTCGGCCAAGCATTACCGCTGAAGATACTTCGCCCCATACGGAAGTATCTACACCATTTTACCTTCCCAACGAAACTGCCTTCTTCATTGATTAATTGGTCGACATTGTGAGCTGTATCCACCATTCAGTCAAAATGTAAGTGAATGAACATCAAAGAGTTTCATATTTCTTTATTCTATTACCGTATTCTTCCTTTTTTCTATATACTAGGTCTATGTGCTTTTAAGAAAGACCTGAATTGTTGTGTAAAGTTTACAAGTAGTTTAAACCCTCTGCAATGGTGTGAAATCAGGTATCAGCCGGTGTGCACCTATTGAACTTGCAAGTTATATTATGAGCCTTCCAGTGTTTTAGTTTTGGGCCCCTATTATCGCATGAGAGAAGAACTGGTTAACAGTGAATAAGAACGGGTTCACAAAGAAGCGGTAGTGGAACACTGTAGGCACTATCCCGGCGATTGCTAGGAGACACTGAGGAAAACTACGAAAAACTTCGGTTAGTATATTTGGTGTTTCAGCCAAGATTCGAACTTGGAACCTACCGAAAAATAAGTTACAGATCTATCGTTTCTGTAGCCTGCTATTCGTGTGTCCTAAAATCATTTCTTAAGTGTATTCTTTTTCTTTCAGGTCTTCTGAATTTGTTGTGGGCCCTTCCATTCGGTAAGTTCTCTGCCTTTTTCTTTTGTGGCTTACAATTTCAGCAAGTTTTAAGTTGCCGCATATGAATGTTACTTAAGTCTGTCTGCCCCCTTCTCTTTAATTTATACATTCCATAAGAATACTATTGCATCCTTTCGTCAATGGTTTCGTGTTAGAATTACTCACTGTAATAATGATATACTGCTTCGTACCGCCAAAGGGTCCTCAATGATCTTTCGATATACCCGCCATCTGGTTAACATCAGCTAAATTTCTCTTAAGAGTAGAGATTAGGCAGCGATCAGACGTAAATTAAATTCACCTGTACTGCTGTCGGTATGTTTTTTGCCAATTCTTTTATTAGCAATGCTGATATACACGTATGTGTGAAAGGAAAAGTATAGACGAGTATATACCTCTAACAAAAGAGCATATAAAATATGAAATTTTCACCTCTTACTTTTGATTCACCGTCTCACATGCAAACATGTGTTAAATTCTTAAATTAATGTTTTTGAGATTTAAGATTATTTTTCACCTCACTGGTACACTCCATGTTTCGACCGATATGGTCATCATCAGGAGCTTCGAAAATTGCTTTTGAAAACTGCTGCACTTCCGTCCATTGAGCACAATTCCAAAATATACCCTCGTTTATGCACCCATTTGTTGTACGTTTGTATTGCTGGCTGAGTCTTCATACATGTCGTTTTATTAGAAAAACCTGCTACAGGCTCTGAATAGCGATCTCTCCATTGCAGGAAGTATGGAACACAATAGCATGTTAGTACCGCCTGCTGTTACTTGCATCTACAGTTTCAATAATTATGTACTTTGCTCTGTGTCGCTTTCCATCTACCGTGTCAGACAGCGAACATCAAACGTCTGCCAGAAGCAAACGCCCGCATTTAGTTTGCGTTTCCCCCCTCAGCTTTTCCCACCCTCATTTTTCGCCCCTATTAAGGCGGTTAAGCTTATGTAACAATTCTCTTTACATAGATACAAAATTTACTCATACAGAAATCTTTTATTTAAATTATGATATAAAGTGCCTAGTAGAAATGATAATAACAAAGATTAACCGTTTTCAGAAGATAGTGCTAAATAGAATACTGGAACATGCTAAAGAGCTGTAGGGATACAAACAGGGCGGGAAATGCCCTGATTAGCTAATTGCTTCTTAAAAATTATTTAAACTTAATGAAATTTAATTTGACTTGTAGTCGAGAACGTCCATTTGGAATCAACTGCAAACCGAAAATACCATTACTGGAATTCTATTTGCCATATCCCGTCAGATTTTAGAGAAGATATACCAGCACAACGTTGAATGTAATTATTTAGAAGAAGCACTAAAGTTTAGAGCCTTGTTAAGATAATGGGCCATGTGATTCACGCATATTCGGCTGCTGTTCAAAACCAACTTATGAACATTACATCGTTAATTAAGGAAATATCAGAACTTTGATTTATTATACAATTTTGCAGTAATAACAAAAAACGATATACTCAGGAAATAAAGATGTCCACATATCGCTCGAGGTACGAGCAGTCATTAATGACAAGTTTTACTGAACTCATGTTTACGGTCATCCTTATGCGGATGTTTTGAAAAGGAAAGAAACCTTCCAACTATTCATAACGGGCTCACATTCCATGATAAATTCTAAGAATACTTTACATATCCGCATCAAAACATAATCGACTCTCAGAGAGTAGACAGGACAGAGCTGAACGAAAGACTGGACGCTCGTTAGTGACCTACTACGTAACTTATCTTCACTTCTCTGTCCAAAAAGTATCAGGCCTTGGGCCGGGAAAAAAAATTCTGTATCTGGGTGGTTACAATACCTAATCGCCTACAAATTATGCTGCGTATTATTGTAAGTAATTCGTTGCTATGGTAACGTGAAGTTGCTTAGTTCCAGATCTTCAGGTCACTGTTTCAAAATTTACACACACACACACACACACACATATATATATATATATATGATGTCAGAGGATGAGTGCACACATGTTAAACGTTTTATTGGGAAACTAAGCAGCCAGAACATTACGGGTTTCACCACTTGACAGCGGAACTCTCAAAGTTTTACCTACGATACTTATTCTGTCTAGTGCATATGACTCTGCGCCTGAATTTGCGCATGCCCCAGTTTCAGGGTGTTTTAACACGGGATGAACACTGGGCAAGCAACAAAGGCAGCTCAGGTCGAAGTGCAGTGAAATGGAAAAAGGTGGGGGGAAAACTTTCTGAGTAGTTCTACTGTCCTAGTTGTTTTTTCTAAACAAAAGCTTTTAAAATGTGTGTACTTTTTCTGTAATCAATATGATATCTTTTCACATATTCTCATTTTCCTAGTTTATGGTCTGTCGTAATTTATTCCCCTATTTACATTTAAATTCAAATTAGTGTTCTCCCATTTCCCTGAGATAAGTTGTATTAGTACAGTTTGTGGTTTTTCTACAATTCTTTGGAATCCGTCGTAACACAACAACATAGCGGTCAAGGTCAACATCTTAGCTACAAGTTTCCGCGTTTAAATCCATCATCAAGCAAAACACATGATTATTATATTCACACACTATTGAACTGCAATTTCATTGTGATAGTAAAGATGGATACTTGATAAATATTACATTATAAAGTACAAGATATAAAAATACAGTTAATTATAAAACGAAATTTATGGAATAAAATATGGTTAAAAGTTCTTCATGTGATATTGCATATCATGAAGTCAGTTGCTGCAAACTTGTTATATTCTCGCGGACATAATGGTATATTCAGGACTTGTATACATATAGTAAACTGCTTGGAGGCCCATGGTATAGGTGTGGTACTATTTGACTTTAATTGTTTGGCCGGTGCCTCATCTTACAGTGTACTTTGTCCTCTCTGTTGGGAATACAGATTGCAATATAATAACACAACATGGTGCACGAATTGAAAATTATAAATGTGGTTTTTCTATATGCCAAACTTCGAGAAACCACGATTCAAGACAGACTGAGTCCGAGTTGAGATTCGAAACGGACACCTCCGGAATCCTTATCGCTTAATCCAAATAATTCCATATAATTCACTGTATATAGCTGGGATAGCTCAGTCGGTATAGCTACTGTCTAAGGAATGGACTGCTGGGGTTCAATTCCCGGCAGGGCAAAGAAATGTTTCTCTACTCCACAGCGTCCAGACCGGGTCTGGGGCCCACCCAGCCTCCTATGAAATATGTAATGAGGGCTCTTTCCCTGGGAGCAAAGCGGCCGGGCGTGAAGCTTTCCACTCACTTCAGTCTAGTACCGAGGTCAATAATGGGGTAGCTCTCCCATACAGTTTCATGTCGTGGTGCTTAATTAATTAAACACAGGGACAGCTTTACCTTTACTTAATGCATTGTCATTATTCGTGCTTCATGAATGTTTTCTATAGCATTAGCACTAGCAATAAATTTACATCTAAAGAGATGGTGATATATTATGATGGGTATTATCATAGCTATTATTGTGGTAACAGCAACAATCCATGGTACGTGGCCCCAACCGGCCAGCGATCTTGCTGAGCGCCATTTTCTACGAGATGTAACGTTCGGAGCATGAAGCTGGCCACATGTTTTCAAGGCTTACGGTGTAGAAATTACATGCATCTTTACCTTAATCCCTAATACTCTAAATATCTTCAAGATAATATATAAAAATTCAGTTCGTACCTCACGGGAAACTCATGACGCCTACGCTGAAAATGTCATCCATTTAAAACTGTTTACAGAGAAGAAAATACATTCTTATCGTAAGAATATACGACGCTTAGAAATACACTATATGGGCAGAATGAAGTGTTTTAGAATGTTAAAACAGGTGATACATATAGTAACCACTGAGCTTTAAAGGGTTAATGCACCTTAAGCACCTTTATGATGTGGTTCTTTGACGCAAATGTAACTTTACGTTTATCATTGTAACCATCCACTGCTCATGGAACCAGTTACATATATTCATCCGTGACATTTAGCAGACTGGGGGAACAGATGTTTAAGCCGAATATCTTCACGGAGTACAATAATGTAGCTGTATCTCACGGATTCCGTCCTACACATCCACTTTCTCCGAGGTAGAGCTCATAAATTAGGCATTGTATAAATCTACTCTGGAGGGTCCACAGAACACACTGCTCGTTCTTTATTTTTTTCGTGGAATAAATTGCTAGGTCTTTTATAAATTTGTCATGGACTCGAAGCCCGTTGTTCTCATGGGAACCGGCTGCTCCCGCAACCACCACGACACTTCGCTCCGGGTAAGGATCTGGACTGAATTGTAAGTATCCGTGTGACTTGCGATGTCACGTGCTTGCAGTGTTTTACTGGAACTTATATTCTGTATCGGAAGGTGAGTGTAGTCCTCAGACAGGGTCGTATACGAGTGTGGTACTGATTAAATTGAACATGAATTTAAAAGAAGATTTACCTTGGTACACCAGAATTTATGCCACAGCAGGCCGTATTTGTGAACCGTCCTGTACTTAAATGCCCTAAGCTCTCCTGGATTCGTGTTATATAGCCGCGGCACGGACAAAGCAGAAAAAGACAGTTCTATTATTGCGTAACGCAGACCACACAGAAAACAAGTCACGTCATATCTATCTCTCCAGTCCGTTGGCGCGTTCACTGCTTCCTAGCAACGAACTATAAACATGCGCCATATTATTGCATGCGCGTATCGCGGGATATTTATAGAGCCTTGCCTGGCAGTTAGTTGACATGTCACAATATGAGCAAAATAAAGCACGTGATTTACAAGTTTAATCGGTCGAGCCATAGCTCAGGCGGTTAGTCGCCGGTTTCCACCGCGGCTGCTCGGGTTCGAGCCAAGGTCAGGTCATGTTGGACATGTGGTGAACAAAGTGGCACTGGGGCAGGTTTCTTCCTAGTACCTTGGTTTCCCCTGCCAATTCTCATCCCGCTGACTGCTTCACATTCATAACTTATCATCCGGGGCTTGTAAAATAGGCTAATTAGCGGCTGACATACGAAGTGGACTCAGTCTCACCCCGCCCCAAGAAACTATAAAAAAATAAACTACAAGTTGTGTCAGTGTGGCTTGTAAACAGAACCACCAATAGATTATTTTACTGAATATGGCAGAACGATGCTCGAAATTTATTTTAGTCTGTTCGACACTACGGCATCCAACGGAAGCTACTCCACAGTCACAGTTCCTACCCTCTTTCTGGGAAGACTATTACGTTTTTGCTCCCGTCACATAGTGTCTTGTACTGCAGTGCGTAAATGTCGTTTAAATCTCTTGAATTGCAACACGTAATGACACAGCTCTTGCCTAATTTTCGCATGTCACGAGTATAAACCACTTGATGTCAGCACAAATTCGTTTGCGAAACATCTCATTCCCCGCAGACTTCTCTGACCTGTCATTTTGTCAGTGGAAGCCATTACTACAAGTGGAGCTGCAGCATTAGCTACGGCTTAGTTGCGTTTGTAAATTGGTGCCGGGATATGAATTGGAAATGCTGCATCTGAACGGATCACTAACACACAATGGCTGCATGACATTTGGATTAGGCAATGAGCACTTGAATTAAGTCGTCTTCGACTGTAGATCTAAGAGCAGAAGGGGCTCGGAATATTCCAAATTAGAATCTCGACTCGACGACTATCCATTCCAATTCTCATTTCCCATGATTTCTCTGTCCTAAGCGAATGATGAAACAGTATCTTAAGTTAGATCGTAACTACTTAGTTAGTTAGTTAGTTAGTTATTGGAGAGGGTTGGTTTCCCCATGCACTTAGACCTGTATTGGTCCATTGTGCTTCCCTCTATGATTTCTACCAGTCTCTATATCCTACCGGTACTGGTGCTTACCATCAGTCCCGCCCAGCCAGCGAGACCGGCTCTACTAGCTGAGAGGTATCTATAATGCTTCCCCCATCTACCAGAGGTATTAGAGTCTACTGTTGGGCGGGAAACGTCCGTTAATTTGGCTCAGTGACCTCCTTTGGAGATATGAGGTTCTTTTACGTGCCGTAAAGCTACGACACGGGACCCACGGCTTAAAGTCCCTCCCGGAGGGCTTGTTCCCTGAATTTTTCCGCCCTTAAAAATTCCACGACCTCCGCCGGGTATTTGAACCGGCGTACTACGAATCATGAGGTGGGAACGTTACCTCTAGACTACGGAGGCCGCTTAGATCGTAACTACTTACGTTCACATTCTTTTTTCTAAGTGTATCAGCAGTGGTTACTGTGGAATTTGACACCAAAACCCCATAAATTTGAAAACCCACGTCGTTAAGTAAATGCATACCCAGTCATTAAATTTCCGTTGTTTAAGGTTCGGCCACACAGAGCGCTACGCTATGTTCGCTACGTACGCTGTGTACACTCTGCGACGGAGCTAACATAGGGAACATAGCGTACGTAGCGTACGGAAATCTGTGTGGCCAGTCACATTGGCAATAAAGGGAGATATTTTTCTGTTCGTATAGCGTACGTAGCGCTCTGTGTGGCCGAACCTTTACGCCGTGAAATCACACGATATCCCATCATGCTGTAGAGAACAAAATTCAAGAAGGCAATATTGTTTTGTGGGAGGAAGCTTAAGTGTTATTTTGCGCTTATTTTACATTACATTCCTGTGGATCCATTTAAGATGTACGTGCTGAAATAATTCAGTTTCCAAAACTGTAACAACTGTTAATATCCTATTTTCTTATTCTTATGACAAAATAATAGATGATAATCCATCACAAAATATCTGCCACTGAATGAGCTTAAAACTACAAAACATTGGTCATAATCATTTAACCCATGCCGCAGTCCGTTCTGTTACATAGAGTTCCCAACAGCAGGCTGCGCAGAAGACAAAAATATAACCATCGAAGATGTAATACTACATCCAGTACAGTTGCCGTAATGCTGTGGGTTTTTGAAGGCGATGTTGGTGAAGATGCTCGTCAGTCTGATCATAACCGAAATTGCGAGATGTGCATTTTCTAATAATAACGAAATTTTGTACGACATAAGTTTCTAATTATGAAGGATCTCCACTCAGAAGTCATTAACCGGCTCAATGGAAATTGAAAATTTGTTTTAAAAGTTATTTCATCTTTTGGAACGTGTACAAACTATAGGTTGACTCTAAATTTTTTTCCTCAGAACGGGAATCTAGCGGACCGCTTCAGTTATATTTACACCGAATGACATTTGTGTGTGCTAACAGTGCTGATTTGTTGGGTTAAAGTTGATTCCTGTGTAATCAATTAACAGGCTACCCAGCCAAATAAATTTATTACAACCTAAATGAATAGAATTTTATTTAATATAAATTAATACCAATAATAAATATATAACCATGTTGATTAGTATTTCACAAATCGAAACATCATAGTGAAAATTTTATATCTGTTCAATATAAACTAATCTAATATAAAAGAAACGTTTCTGTGCTTGACTAAGATACATGCCATGAAATCTTCTTAGGGAGTGGAGGTATAGCTCCACATATTCGTAACCCCTGTGTTGAAGTAAGTGGCCAATTATATGACGTGTCTGTTTATTCCCACGGAATGCTCTGCTGGTTCCCATAGTTTATGAGTGTGATATAAGCTACTTATACTTAGAAGTACGAGATTAATGTAGCTTATGTTAAGTTCACTGTAATAAATACCCGTAGCAGCAAATATATATATGTAGTTTTAACGGAATTTTAAGGAATAAAGTGCTATAAAGTTCTGAATAATACGCGTATTGTCATTATTATTAGTAGTATAATTGTTAGTGTTATTTGCATGTACAATAAACAACAATTAATCTGAATCATTATTATTATCCTGTCTGAAAATCTATACTTTTCATTTCGCAATTAAATATTTATACTTTTCATTTCTCAGTTCTCAATGACACTTAGATTTATGTTAATGAAATTATTATTATTGTTGTTTGTTTACTTGTCTGCATTATTATGCTTTCCTTCAGTGCTTGCCTGTAATTTGTCTTTGACTTTATGTTGTGTTTGTCTATAATGTAATTACTTTTATCTACACTGTGCTCTGTCTGTAATTGGCCTTGCGGCTGTTGACTCGGCACATAAATAATAAGGAATTGAATTGAATTATTATTACTAAAGTCGGAAAGATGTGCCGGGCGGCTATTATACGTGTAATTGGATTTGAGTTAATAGATTGAAAATCCTCAGCCACGGTAGGCTGTGTTAGAGTCAAATTTCCGAGGAGTGCAAACCACTATGCCGTGAAGGTTAGGTACACGTACAGTGAGAGCCCTGTAAGTGGACAAAGAAGTAACAGTCTGGTGCTCCTGAGTTGAAATAAAATTAAGTACTTTAGTTAAGCATCCCCAATTCTGTCCAGAGACTTTACGCAGTAAAATGTTAGATCTTGCACTAGTGCCTTATAATGAAGGATCTTCTCTTAGCTGGAAAAAAATTAATTCATTTTCTGCTTGCGTATTTATATTACATTTCCCATTTGGATTCCGCAAAGTTGACTGTATTGAACGTATAACGTAGATTTACAATCCGATAGTCGTCCATAGCAGAGTAATATTATACCACACCACATGGTGCCGAGTTCTCTGTAGCGAATTGAATATTTGATTGGGATATATCTACGTAAGCTTACATATTCTTCATGACTTTGATAACCGCAGAATGGACATTTTCACACTGCAATGAAAAGCTGGAAAGTAGCCACTTTGCAAAATGATGTGGACATCCATTTTAGTCTCTCAGTACTCTCTTTATGCTCGGTACATGCTCATAGGATCCAGTACGTCATTGGCATGTTGGCGTTATTGCTCCAGCCATGTTGAGTTTCATCACGAGTAAAGAGAAGAACATGTTAAAATGAAAGGAGACGTGAAAGGTTTTCCATTATAATAGAGTAGACTACATGGCGGGATAAATTAATACGATACATCCAACCGACATTCTGCTGTTCTTACTCTGATCGAACTGAAAGTAGAGTTAATGCTAGTGGACATAGTTTCCATCCTATTGTTTATATTTAATGAGATGAAGAGAATATTTTATTTACTGGATTGATATGTGCAGAATTTTGTATAATTTGGAATTTTAATTAATAGAGCTTATACGTGTACTTTTTAAAAATGGATTAAACCAAGAATAATTGAACTGTTCTTAAATTAAATTACAGTTTGACCTTATTGTGTATATACTTCTGATTACTCGACTTCTAATATTCACTGAAAGCATTTTTCGCTTTTCCGAACTCCTTATTGGAGCTTCTTCAGAAATATGCGAAAATTTCGGTTATGAAAGAATCATTGTGAGAGCGAAGTGGTCACACTTAACAGCTAAAAGTGTAACTCGGATGGCCTCGTAAACAAGCATAACTTCGTTGTAACATTCAAAACAAAGATATTTCTACAATTATTGTAAGACTGACTGCGTGTTTTACATAATGTTTTACATTATGTAAAATGTTTTACATTTGTGGTAATACTTTTCAATAGACTATACTCGTATTACAGAAATTAAAATTATTGCCTTGACCTGCTTGTGTTCCTCAATGTGGGTTCACTTATTACATCTCCAGTGAAGTGCTAAGCTATATATTGTGATATGTATAACAATTTCTAGGCAGCGTCCGAAATACGCGCACGTAACAATAGAACCAGTGTCGCAAGAGGTGTTTTCTATGTGGTTCGCATATAGCCATTGCTATGTAACGGACCAATAAACACACATTGTTGACAACAAAAGACAGTGTTTTCCGTGGGATCCGTGCCTAGGAGCTATCTCGAAGATAATCGACGCTACAAACGAGTTGAGTTGAGTTGATTTGAGGGTTCAGCTGTGAGTGTTAACCAGCAGACAACGGAAGCTGAAAAATCTCCATCGCTAAGATTCGTTACCAGCTGATGTCTAACGAAGACACTGCAGAGGAATAGCCATTGTGGAGAGCTGTTATTAAGTAAAAACTGATGAAAATAGACTGAGACGGCTTAGTGTTGAGTGATTTGTTGTGTATAAATCCGCGATAGTGTAATAATTATTTTTAATTGCGAACTCTGCGTGGCAAATCTATTCACCAATCCAAACCCTGTCTGTAGTCACTAATACACGCGACAATATTAAATGTAAATATTTGTGATGAATGTTTTGCTATTAAACTGGCATGTATAGTGTACATTGCCCATCGTCTGGTGTTTTGTTTGGAGACCACAACGTTTCGAAACCTGGCGGCGGGAATATGCATTGACAAAATCACATCAATGCAGCAGAGTAGATTCACAGTTTCATCTAATGACAGAATCAGAGTCCGCTTCTGAAACTTTATATTATAAAAAAACCAAGACAATAAACGAAGATCTCTAAATTCGGGGATACAACACCGTGTAGACTGTTGAAAGCCAGCCAACGGTCCAAAGGAACATATCTCCTACATCTTCAGGATAAAGTCCCAAAATGAAGGTGCTATGTTCCTCCGAAACGGCGGTTGACTTTCAGCGGACTACACGCCGTTATATCCCAGAAAATAAAAGTTTTCATATCCACCGCTGTGAGAACTTCAAATTTTACAGTCCACACAATGTCCAACATATATATCATTCTTATGATTGATTGATTTTATGAAGGGATCTAACTACCTAAATATTAATTTCTACTTAAAAATGCCATGCTATGCCTCTTTGAAGCCGTACCGACTTCCTCCAGAAGGGGAAGATGGTGTGTGTGTGTGTGTGTAGCACAGAAATTTGCAACGCGATTTCTATACAAAGCATCCGTGAAGCGATCTTCATGGCTTGTCACAGCTCGGGACGGGAGGAACTGCCGAACACATCTCCACAGTACGCGCTCGCAAAGACACTCGGTATGCAATGTTAGACATATTTTACATTTATTTTGGGTACCTAATCTGAATAAACAAGCCGATCGCAGTGGCCGCGCCGTCTGAGGCATTAAACATCTCCGCCTGTTCGAACGCAGGTGTCGTAGGTTAGAATCCCACTCAAGGCATGGATGTCTGTGTGTGTTTCTTATCTTCCTGTTCTTTGTGTACGTAGCGGCCTTGCAACGGTCTGATCGCCCGTCCGAGGAGTCCTATCGACTGTGTGCAGGATTAAGAAACTAAAAAAGCACCCAAGGCCCAACAAAGAGCTGTAGAGCCATAGATAGGTAGGTAGGTACGTCTGAATAAACTAAGGCTGAAAGATCTCCGCATGCTTTATTTGCGATCTTGTACACGTTAGTCATCGTGAGGATAATTTGCTGCAGATGACACTAACGTATTATTGCAGGTTCAAACCGGTTTTCTCAGCAGAACAAGACTCACTTTACCTGTACCGGAACGTATCTGAATTAGCTGGAAATGGTAACGTAAACACCGAAGAGTCTATGAGCTAAGTACGGGAGTGCGCATGTCGATCCTAGAACCCATTGTAATGGGACTCACACATTCCAAGACAGCGCATATATAACAGACGTTACCAAGGAAATGAAAGCCAGAGCTAGGGCGGTTTCTTCGATAACGAATACACTAGCTAACACGTGAAACGGAACCCTTCAAGGTGTCTTGTAGACCGTCCCACTGTAGAAGATAAGAGACCAGAAGAGAATTGAGGACAAGGCATCAAAATTCCGTACGTATATGATTATATTAAAATAATATACAAGCAACAAGCAAAAGTGGTACAAAATCGTGATAACGAAAATGTTAGCAATATTGGGCACGTCGAAGTCCGACACAGAAAGTACAAGAGGCGGCAGTCATGCATACGACCGTTCAAGTGATTAGACTGCCGTTGTAGCGGAAACTACTAGAAATAGGGCATTATCTGCTGTAGTGAGCCTGGACCGACAGAGGCCCTGTGTATATTTTATATACATTTATTAACATGTTTAACATATAAAATGTAAAAATCCTTTGCATTATGACAAATGACTTACTATTGCTGACAATGACTCTGACAAAAGATTCTCGTCAGAGAGGGCGCTCCACAATAACAAGACCGTAACTGTCAAAATATGTGGTCATAAGCCCCAGATTAGGCTCGACACCAAGACTGACTGACTGACTGACCGACCGTCAGTCGCAATGTGACTTTGACTTTGAGGACAAGTCAGATCAGAAAAGACCAGAGCGGATATCCGACCAAAAGATAATTGAGAACAGGCCAGAACTCAGAACAGAGGCGAACAGAGCAGAGCTGAGAGCGGAAGAGACCAGCTGAGCCAAGAACTATAAGACGAAACGTGAGCAACGACGGACTAGTCAGGTAGCATCGTCTGCAAGACGTTATTTCAAACTGATTGTAATTGTAATTGTAAACGGGTTATCCAATAAACAGCTTCCCATAATCCGGAAACCATTAATTTCTTGTCGCCTTACATGGATACGTGACAATATAAATATTGTGGTGTATAGACCCGTTGCTAAGTAGTGACTTGGTAAAGAGCGACCTTTGCTAGGTAACGCCCGCAGCAATATAAGAACGGTACTTTCTATGTTGCTATGCAACTGCGAGATAAACATCCTTCTACATCTATAGAGCGACTGTGTTTTCTTCGTGGTTCATGCCGAGGAGTTCTGACACAACTGGCGCTACAGTTGACTCATGTGGAGGCGAGGACGAATACCTCCACCGTGACCCTGCGAGTCATAGGAGGCGGTGGGAAGAGAAGACTCAAATCTGAGACAGTAAAATACTGTCGCGAGTCCCAAGGGACTGGGACCCGAGAAAGACTGTGCTGTCAAGGGCCAGTAGCATATACAAAAGACACACCCCTCCTCTCGCCAGAGAGTGTGTCCCACAAAAACATGGCCGTAACTGTCAAACAGTTATAAATATCTGGTCATGAGTCCCAGATGGGGCTCGACACCAAGACTTACTGACTGACTGACTGGCCGTAAGTCTCAGTCTAACTTTGACTTTTACAGTTCGGTTTGCGAGATATTCGCCGGACAGTAATGACGTGAACACGGGAAACTGTAGAATCTTCGCTGTTAGAAGCCGTTTTTAAGGAACGGCTCTTGAGGACACAGCAGGCTGGAAAAATGCTTAGCGGGTGTTATGGTAATCTGCCAATTGTGGAGATTAGCAGTGGCGCTTTAATTAAGCGTATTTCCGATTGGTGTATACAAGTAGTCAATAAATCCGTTCACCAATCCATACCCCGTTTATAGTCGCACCCCTAAATCGGAACGTTTTATTTTGCTAATTGCATGCGACTCTTGTCCTGTCGTGTTCTAAATAAATTCATTATGAAATAAAGACATGCATTATTCTACTCTGTAATTTATATTTTTTCCTTAACAACACGGGGAACATACACCAGCTTTGGTCAACAATCAAGTGAACATCTCCAGAAACTGGTGTAATTATTAATATGTTTGTTCTCCTCCTAATTGTATGAGATAGCAGGAGATATTCCATGTTATCTTAGAGAATGTATGCGCCATACCTTGTGTAATTTATAATGGAGATTTATGTTTTAGCCTTCGGGCTAGGAGGTTTATCGCACCTTGCTGTCAGAAGACAAAATCCCATTTAATACATCCCTGCAGGCTAGCATTTAGATCGGGAAGGAAGCTGATATTCCATGGAAATGCGGATTTGTGGCTGTAGCATGTGATATAAATTACTGCTTGGTTTAAAAATAACTTGAAATATTATAAAAATGCAACATATGGTCAGTTGATTATAGGCCTACACAGAACTGAATATGAAGTGGACGTTTTGGAAATGTCTACATGGAATTTTAAATACATAAGCACCTTAGGTATTGAACGCCTATTTTATTTGTGTGTAATACTTCCTAGAAAGTATTTAAATGTTTGATAGCTATGAATTTAACAGACGCCATCTGAACGTGTCTAATTTATGATAGCATTTTGAAACGTTTCCTAGTTCAGTTCGACATTGGACTGTAACGAGACTTACTGAGTGTCGGGCTGAAGTCGACAGGTATACTTCTGTGAACACGTGATATATTCAGGATCGGAACAGGTACCTACTTTTTAAAATTTAAGCCTTTTCTTTGTTAAAATTATGTATATTGTTCTGATACATTATTGTCGCTCGTTCTGAATATATTTATTATATGTTCATTAAGGAAGAGATAGCTGTGACCTCATATTCTGAACCTGACAAATAATTATGGCTTCTCAAAAGTGAAAATTTTGTTATGGCAGACATATTCGGAAAGTTTTAACAAACTAAGTTTTGAGGAGGCTAAGATTGCTGGATTAAGTCTTAACACTTAACACTTCGCCGAGAGTTGTATTCATTTAGTAGAAATTGCATGATATGGATTTGATGTTTTTGTGTGAAATTAATTCCTTAAACATTTAATCCCACCCTGTCTGCAGTCCTTTGCGTAAGCCCAGTTATAGGATATTTATTTTTGGCGAATTTGGTTGCATCCGCCTCTTGCAGTGTCAGAGAAGGAGCCAACTCTTGTCTCCGCTCTGTATGTACCCTTATTGGCCTGATCCTTAAGTGACCTATACACGTACGAGTCTCGCTCGCCAGTCAGGCTCGGCGAGCTTGACTCGGGAGGCGGGGCTCGGATTAATATCACCATAAACACATGAGCTGACTCCCAACTTTGCGACCCACACATGGACGAGTTGTACACGTACAAGTCTAACTTGACTGCCGCATCTTAATCTCCAGTGGAAATACGTAAACCCAGACGAGCACCCAATGTCATTAAAGTGTGCGAAAAATCAATTGAAATGAGGTTCAATTAAATTTGACTGTTTAGTAATCTAAGAGAAACGGAAACTCTTAATGCATATATTTTTTTCCTTGGCACTACAGCCCCAGTGGGCCTAGGCCTACCTCCATGAACTTCTCCGTTCACTTCGGTTTTTCTAGATCATACACATTCGGTAGGACTCCTTGGGCGGGTGATCAGCTCGTCGCAAGGCCTCTACCTGTAGACAAACACAGAAAAACGCACACAAACATCCATGCCCTGCGTGAGATTCGAACCCACGATCCCGGCTTCCGAGCGAGCGAAGACAGTGCGTGCCTTAGACCGCTCGGCTACCATGACCGGCATTAATGCACATATTGCTACATCAATACCGTTGAAGTAATGAAAAGTGAAAATATATCAGAAACTGTGATATCAGATCGAAATTATAGGGGTCTATATATTCTGTGTAGATTTATCAAGGTGTAAAACCACTTCTTGTTCCGTCTCATGCCGCTGTCTAGGATGCGTCGAACCTTGCTGCCGTTCCCTGTAATACCCTTAATGACTTGGCCCTCAGCAAAACCTGACTTGATCTTTGCCTGTTACATTTCGCATTCAAAATACAGTAGCCATGAAGTGGACACAGTGACTGTAAGAGCGTGTGGGATAACATATTTAATGCGGGTTTAATTAATTGCGAATTTTTAATATTCTGAAAGAAAAGTAAAAAAATAAATGTCCAGATAAATAAATTTATTTAAAGTTTTTTAACGTGTACTGAGGACATGTGGACTGGAGCCGAAAAGTTGCATAATGAAGAGCTTCTTGCCTTGTACTGTACACCTGATAGTGTCTACATGCTTATCTGTATGTGGGGTGGGTTATGAGTGGAACGCCCTGGGAATTGATACAATTTTAGTTGGAAAACCATGGAACAACGGTCTGCTTGTGAGATCTTGGTTGAATTTGGATCATATCATCAAAATGAAACTTTGGATAATGTGTTGTGAATGTGTCGATAAAATTCAGCTCCCTCATGGCATCTGTGAACCTTGTGACTTACATTAAATTAGGTAATTTCTTAATCTGTTGAGTATCCCTCAACTTTTCAAAGAAGACTGTTTTACCATGCACTTAATTAGCTAGTTAGTAAAACGGGTAATGAGTACACGAATGGATTTTATTAAAGTTGTCTGATCACTTTCCTATATATTGGTTGTTATGAGAGTAAATATCTGTTCTTCGCTGCAACGAAACTGAATGTTAGGGCACATCTAAACATTAGAATTTCGCAGTACTTGACAAATTATGAATGAACTATATATCCACGTTATTTATAGCGTGCTATTATTCAAGATTTAGACATTAATGCAGCGTAAGCCTAACAGCGAACAATTAATAGAACATCAGACGTTTGTTTAATCTTCTGGAAAGCTAGACGCGTACTGTAGATTTACTTAAAATTTAAGCGGCTTGCCAGGTTTTCTGCCTTCAACGGAAACAAGGCTGGAGCAGATGCGATGGGGGGATTAAGCTGCTGTCTCCCCAGAATCTGTCAGATCGAAATTTATGTTATCGACCCTGCTGTATTTTTCTGAGACATGTGGTTATATCCGTATATTCCAACTTTTATTAATAATTGCTGGAAGGCAGTTAGTTCATATTAAACCGGAAGCAATCTGAAAATACTTCTTTCGAAAACAAATTCTTTATAATTCAGAGAATTATTTGTGCCTTAGTAATATTCATTAAGTATGTAGTTAGTTGTGTATCCTACATCAGGGTTTCTAAAAGATTTTTAATTCATGTAACGGTTGAGCAACGCTGCATTACTCGAAGATTGGTACTGCGTTTGTCACGCGTTTTAGACACCGACAAAAATCATTTAAAAATACAGATTTTCCAGTGCATTTTGGCTGCGCTATGATTGAATTGGAACACACCGCCACGCCGTTCTGGCTGATGCAAAAATTGAAAAGTTGTCCGGTTGATACAAGAGCATTATTTTTCCTACTGTGCACCACAGAATTTACCCAACACGATGAATTCTTAAAATTATTGCGTATGTTGAGGCGGCATGCCTTCGTACGGAGACGCTGACCTTTGTCGCAAATCCCATCCAGACGATAACACTTCTTCGTCATCTACACTCTCCTACCGGGCACAGGAATTTCCTCTCCGAGGAAGTTTGGGCGGTTCTTTCGGAAAATTTGAACTTACCCTTTCTAATCATAAGTTATGTATTACTAGATTCTAAAGGGTTCTGACGATGGCGGATAACACAACAGAATTTCTGGGTTTTTAACTTTTTCCATCGTCCGGAATTCTGGGAAATAGAAAATACGACGTTTCGGAAAGAGATCCAATTTCCGAAAGGTCGTGTTTTATATTTCCTAGAATTCCGGACGATTAAAAAAGTAAAATAAACCCAGTAATTCTGTAAGTTATGTATTGTTTATTTACAGGAAACAGAAGATATTATTAAATACAGGTCTGTCTTCTCCAGCATTCTTTTAAAAAGATACTTTGAAATTGTCAATTAGAATTAAAAAATCATGACATAGAAAAAATTACAAAGGAACAGGAGTAAGAAGAAAGTATAAAATCGAAGAAGAATCTGAAATTAGAAAATAAGTACCAAAGTTGGACGGTAGAAACATATATACGCCTACGTCCATCCACCAAAGCGAAGAGGAAGTTAACAATGCTATGGCACGGATGAAAAGAAGCAGGTCGGGTGAAGAACTAAATTAAATTCCTGTATGTTATACAGTTAGAGTGTACCGATTTTATAAAAAGAAATACCTGTGATCAGTTTCGAAAGATCAGTTTGTTCAATATTACGTTTGAAAAATGTTGGCGTTCTAACTAATAATCAAGAGCAGAATAAACAGCTTTCCTCGAAATATCAAGAATGTCTAGTAACTTGCAATGGAAGAACCAACATGAATCAACAGTACAGTCTCACAAAAAGTTTTGGAACACAGTCATTCAGAGTCGCATTCTGGGACGACAGCATCAGAAAAGCAAACGGAAGACAGTAAATTTAAACAGTTATAGAATTCATGCCTCAAATGGATGTGGAGCAGCATGATCTCCTATTTCGATATTTCGACCGAGGAGAGATGAAGTAACAGGAGGTTGGAGAAAACTGCATAATGAGGAGCTTCACAACTTGCACTCTTCTCCAAGTATAATTAGAATAATGAAGTCAAAGAGGATGAGGTGGGCAGGGTATGTAGCACGAATGAGGGAGACGAGGAATGCGTATGGGATATTGGTGGGAAAGCCAGAAGGAAAGAGACCACTGGGAAGACCAAGGCATAGGTGAGTGGACAATATTAAAATGAATCTTAGAGAGATAGGATGGGATGGTATTGATTGGATCGAATTGGCTTAGGATAGGGACCAGTGGTTGGCTCTTGTAAACACGGTAATGAACCTTCGGGTTCCATAAAATGCTGGGAAATTCTTGAGTAGCTGCAGAATTGGCGGCTCCTCCAGAAGGGCTCAGCTCTTTGAGAAAGTAAGTAAGGGAGGCCATTTTGTGACTTATCTAAGGACAGAAATGTAAATATTAAATAATGTAAATATATGAATAATTTTGCACAATATACATGTATTTTCAGATACGTTGCAGGGCAAATGAAAAAGAAAATTGAAGAAAAACACAGTAACAAACAAAGAAGTGTATCTGTGTTAGTAGATGATTCAACGTCACTCAGAATAAATACCACATCAGTAGTTGTTCTTAAAACAAGAATATTCTGGCGAGGCTAATATCATTAATTTGGATTAATATCACTGGAGAGAAAAAATTCTGAAGACATAAGAAAAACATTTCTGAGTAGTTTCAATCAGTAATTTTTAGAAAAATGCTCTTGTTTTCCTTGCGACGGCGCATCTGTTACTCTGAGAAGAGAAGCTGGTATTGCAAGTCATCTCCAGAAACTGCTTTATATAAAATTATTTTCTAGCAGAGTTCCAGTCACAGATTAGATGTCGCCGTGAGCGGCGCTCTTAATGAAATCCGAGGAATTAATTATTTCCAAATATTTGTTGACAAATTGTGTTCTCTATATCATCAGCCTCCCAAGCAACAGTGGGAATTTGACGACATATTTTCATTTTTTGGAATATGCGGTAGATATCAGAAGAATACCCGCTGTACATTGGGCCGCCTCCACAAACAAATATTGCTAAATCTCTCCGTTTCGCCTAGCCGGCATTTCAGCAAAACGTCCGAGCACGAAAGTTTGCAGAATTAATTTAATTTTGTTCAACAAAATGGTCTCGATGCCTCAAGCAGATAAAGCTATAAGAACTACAGCGATTGTCTGAGCCATTGGTCATCAGTGTTAGGCCACAGCTGTCAGAATCATGTGTAACAATTGAAAGTGAATTGTTTGAAGGAGTCACAAGAAAATAAGAGAGAAAATGCAGCTGATAGTCTGGTGACAGTTTTTACGAAATCTTATCAATAATCTTAAAATTGGATTAATAAAAACTACCTCAGCACATAGCAGAATGACAGGAGAATCTACTCTTATATAAAGCTACTCAGTAATATAAATATACGAGGGCTGTTCAGAAATTGAGCTCCCGTGAGCTGTTAACAAATCAAGGAACAAAAGAAATGTTATTTTATACAGGAAAAGGTACATAGTTAAGCGACTTCTCAGCATAGCCGTTGCCGGAACTGAGACACTTTTGTTATCGGGGAATAAGTTTTATATGCCTGTGTCAAAGAAGTCTGCCGCCTGTGATTTCGCCCATGCTTTGACACCTTCCATAAACTCATTATTGTTGAAGCGCTCTGATCGCAACGAATCCTTCAGGGAGGTACACAGGTTGTGGTCGCTCGGAGCGAGATCAGAGCTGTAAGGAGGGTGACAAACAACTCCCAGTTGAAATTCTCCAGCAGTGCTCGAGTGCGAACAGCTGTATGCGGACGCGCGTTGTCGTGGCGGAGCACTACTCTGGATGTCAGCATTCCATGCCTTTTGTTCTGAATGTCCTACGCAGTTTGTCAGTGTTTCGCAATACACTTGTGACGTTATTGTGGTCCCTTGTTGCACGAATTTCACAATCAGTTTTCCTTTTCTGCCCCAGAAAACAGCTGCCATAAGCTTTCTGGCAGGCAATGAATGTTTCCTTAAATCTTTTCGGCTTGCTTGGTGAATGTGTGTGCGTTGCTTTGACTGGTCTTTGGCTTCAGCATTCAAAAATGAAACCCAGGTTTCATAATGGTACTCGTACTTTTTAATATTATATTTTAAGATTGGTAATGTACAGTTGATTAAAGTCCATCCATGTATACTTTATTACTTAGTTTTTCTTTTATTGGAAGACTTCAAAATTGAGGAGTATCAGCCAAACTCCGAGCAGGATTTGGAGAAGAACTCCAAATATGAGCTCAATTGAAGATCATTTTATCCTGAAGACGATTTGGTCTTTGTTAAGGGAAGCGAATGTGTCAATGAAATGTTAGTAATTGTAATGAAAGAAATAATTTAATCTTTCCATTATCGGGCTCGAACCCGAGTCTTCCATATATAGGCAGCCTTACTGTGTCCGCGCTATAAATAATTGGCCCACCAGGGGCGGCATAAATATTAACTACATTACCTAATCTCTTTAATGGAATTTGAATGTTATCCTAACTCCATGTCATCGGCTATAAGTACAGTTTAAATTATTCTGTGAATGTAATAAATAATGTGTTCAGAATTAACAGCACATCTGTTCTGAACCACTGAACGAGAGAGAGTGGGCAAATGAGAATTTCAGAGGTGTAGAGAGATGTTATTTCTCGTGCAAATATCGTTTGTGTAATCGCAATTTTCTGAACCACACAACAGAAGTAATTAGTTATAAAATGTAATCTCATATTGTTTAATATGACATGATTTTTAACCGAAAACACACCGAATTATCAGGTATGCATGCTGTATTGTAGCAGCGACAGGCGTCTATTCACAAACTCTACTCTGAGGATGTCCGAAAT
Source organism: Cryptotermes secundus (assembly GCF_002891405.2). Classification (NCBI taxonomy): domain Eukaryota; kingdom Metazoa; phylum Arthropoda; class Insecta; order Blattodea; family Kalotermitidae; genus Cryptotermes; species Cryptotermes secundus. The sequence continues at coordinate 3,084,099 of NW_019725842.1, forward strand.
GCGTTACATGAAACAGTCTCGCCAACAACATGAATGGGTGGACTTAATTTTACAAAAGAAAAATAAGAGAAAGGCTTTGATATTAATGAATGTTGTCTTAGATGTCTTTTTTTAAATTGTATTATATGACAGCTGCGTATAATTTAATCATACAAATGTTGTAAGATTTGAGGCTTTCACGGCGGTGACTATGAAGAAAGCAGTCTTCTGGGATTTGGCACCGTGTATATGTGGTGTNGGTATAGGAAAAGAAAGATAAAAAAATGTTATTCGTCAGACTGCTGAAGCAGCAAGAAAGAATTCACAGATAGTTAATGAAGCAACAGATGAACATGCTAGAGATAAGTCAGAACATCATGGTCGGAAGAGGAATAATATGATATGAAATCAGAATTGAAGGCAATGGCCCGACAGAGGAGGGAGCTGTTTGCTAATACCTTTATATTATGAGATTGAAGAATAAGTAAGTATTTCGGCACAAATGTGCGTTTCTTAATCTTCATACCGTCATTTGTCCGGGGTTCCGTGACTAATAGTAGCGGGTTTTGGATTGGATGATTGAATTTATTAACACCTTCGTTTACAGTCTCTTTTAATCACAGTCAAGTATAGCGCTATCGCTAATCTACCCACTTCACAGATTAAAAAGGACACGCTATCCTTTTCCTGGCAGCGGATTTATCACAGGAACCATCACTCCAAATCACTGTGATATCTTCTTGCCATTTCTTGTTCAATCACTTTGGACTACCGACCCTCCAGGACTCGACACAATACTCATATTTCAATTCTCCAATTCCCCTAGCTACATGCAGAGTCTCATTTTATAGCCTCAGGTAGAATCCCACAGAAAACACGTGTGACATGTCAGAATGAATGTTCATTGGACCGTTACCCAGCACCGCACATGGCGGGAACCACATGGAAAACACCTATTCTATTATGAGAATTGTTATGTTACCTAGCAGCAAGTTGTAGCACGGTCCACAGAGAACACAGCTCCTATTGCATGTGCGTTGTAACGTGTATACTGAGTCGTTGCTTAGCAATGGCTATATGCGTCATATTATTGTTGCTTTCTTGGTTATGATTCGGTGTTATTAGGTAGGTGAGCAGGAATATACCACCTCTATTTTCATAAATTTTATAATGTATTTTATCCACTCTGTTGGGAATAAAAATAAAACGAGGCACCGACCAAACAATTAATGTCAAATAATACTACACCTGTACCACGGGCCTGAAATGAGTTTACTATATGTATAAAAGTCTTAAATATAACACTACATGTCCGCTGGAATGTAACAACAAAATTGCAACAACTGACTTCATAATATGCAATGTCATACGAAGAGTCTTTAACCATATTCTATTTTATAATTTTCGTTTTATAATAATTTTAAAATTCATTGTATTTTTATAAATTGTATTTTATAATGTAACTGTTATCAAATATCCAGCTTTACTGTCACAATGAAATTGCAGTTCAATAGTGTGTTAATATAGTAATCATGTGTTTTGTCTGATGATGACTTTAAAAGCCGAAACTTGTAGCTAAGGTAATGTTGACCTTGACCGTTATGTTGTTGTGTTACGGCGGACTCCAATAAAGATTGAAAATTCTATACTTTGTTTAGAGTGGTGTTTACGCGTTTAAGAATACGATCAAGCAACCAATGAATTTCCAAACACCAGAGAACATATTCTTACTCAAATGCCACATCACTCAAGACATCTTTATTCTGGAAGTGTTCCATGCTTTTTTAACTGATGGCGCTGACGAGTTTTGAAACAAATGTAACGACCTATATCGTTCTGGAGGATTTCACATACAGATTTTCTTTATGAGTTACTCAGCTGAATGTTATCAAACCATAAGCCGTTGTATTCTTCTCGCCCTTGGTGATAGGCAAAGTCATCCCACTGTTCCACTCGTCACTAGTGCAGCTACGTTTCCTTGTGGCATATCCAGGCGTCGCAGCTCGTTCCTGGCTTCTTCATATTAATCTGCACGAGTAGAAATCCCTTTGATTGGCATTAAGAGGGCTAATTCTTCAGTTGTGTTAGACTCTGTGTAGATTCCACGAAAATGAAGAACAAGTTGCGGTGTGCCTCTCGCGTCGTTTTTTTTTCGTGTTTTTCCATAGAAATCTACTGAAAATTAGTGGCTTTGCTTTTTAATAAATTTTCAGCTTCAAGGTTCCTCGATTCTTTTTCCAGCGCTAAATCTTGATAAACAATTTTTGGAATGTGATGTTTCAGAAAACGTCACGTTTACTATGTCTCTTAGCGTAGTCTGTATAGCGACTGACTACGTGCTGGACGAATGAGTGGATTTCGAAAATATCTCTCCTCCACGTAATCCAGAGCGGCTCTGATCCCACCCAACCTCCTATCCAATAGGTACCGGGGGTCCTTTCCCCGGGGATAATTCGGCCGTGACGTGAAGCTAACCACTCACCAACTAATGTTGATGTCAAGAAAAGTGGATCTATACATCCACTCCCCCATACGCCTTCATGGCATAATTCTTAATTAGTTAAGTACGGGGACAACTTTACATTTTTACTTCGTTACTTAAAGTTTCTTAACTTTATTTAATATGCCAGACTCCACGTAAATGTCAAGCACTTCAATGTCTCGCACTAAGGTTTTGAATGAACTTCTCTGTTGAGCCAGATGGCGTCGAAGCTGGGTTATTTTATGGCAAACATCAGCCCTTATATAGAACTGTTTGGTTCATGTATGATTTCCAGAAACGGCTTTTCTTTTCTGCAGCCATAGTAGAACACAAAATTTATTTTAATGAACTCCGTGAATAACGTCAACACACTTGAATTTCATTCATCACGAGAACTACCGCACTTAAATATCTTTTGCTAACAATCGACTGCCGAATCTCTTTCGCGTACTTTTCCCAGTTGCGTTTCTTATTTTATTCATTTAAGATAATAAAAATGATATTACAGAAGTATATTAAAACGGGTCTATTACAACGGAAACTGTGCTCATAACACAGCGTTCACGATGTAGAACGTCTCTGTAGAATCAATCTCTTCGAAGTCTGCCAAATACTAGACAAATGCAAATCCTACTTCACAACTACGAAACGTGAGGCATCTCAAAACTAGCACATCGACACTCAAGAGTCATGCTGTCTCATTTTAAGCCGCGATCGAATAACGATTGTAAGAGATGGAAAAGATAAAGTTCTCATGCCACTAATCACAAAGAGATTTTGACAAAATTGTTAAAATGGCGCGGCAGACAATAATGAAATGTTAAATCTCGTGAGACAGATTTTAATTAAATACCTATTGTAATATATATGACCATAATTTTAATTTTAAATGTAGATGTTTTTAATTTCAACAGAGAATATTGTAGCGTATTTGCTTTATGCAAGAAATGTTGAGCCACATAAACAGTCGTTGCTAAGCATTACACTCTCGCAACAGTAGAACAGTGGGGTTATGCAACCCATTTCTAGGCAACGGCTCGGTAAACACTTTCGCGTAGGCAGTGACGTCACACAACAGTGGATAGCGACAACATGACGTGTTTTCTGTAGGTTCTAGCCGAAGATTTATAGGGGAAAAAGGTCGTTTGCGGGTAGTCATAAACTGGAGGAATGAGCAGTAATACTGGAAGAATGAGTAACAAGCGGCAGAAGCAAGCAAGCAGTAAGCTTGAGCAGTCCAGGAGAGATTTGTAGTTGAGTTCCGAGGTTCCAGGATGATTGAAGAAGAAATGGCAAGAATACTCATAGTGTTTTGCTGATGTTAAATACGTAAAGTAAAAAACGACGAAAACACTAAGAGACATCACCAGCGATGAATTTAAAAAATGTTTTGAGCATCGGAAAGAAACGTTTGGACAAGTGCATTGAATCAGATGGAGAGTACTTTGAGGGGGATTAAAGTTTTGTTATGTAAAAATAAATACAGAATTTTTATAAACAAAGTCCGTTTTTTTTTGTTGGTCCCCCTTCGTATGAATGAAACCTTAGACAGAGTTTGATGAACTTCACCAAATGGTGATAAGTATTAACCTTTCTGTCCGATGATTACCCCTAGAACCCATTTTATAAGAGTTAGTATGCATTTTGTGTGTGACGGAGAAACATTCCTGGCTTATCCATTCAGACAAGCCATGAGTTTGTTGGCTGAGCTGTTGTGTTCCCCTTATACGTATGTCTTTCTTTACTTTCCGTTGTCTGTCTGCGCTCTCCTGCCCACTGTATATACCGTCAGTAACAATTTAGTTTCCTTCACATTGTTCCGCCCTGAAGGCCAATGTCTGTATCAAAGGAGGACGTACCGTGGAATTGAAAACATTTTTCTCTGCTCTGAACTCCATTTATAGAGATTACACTGGAATTGCGCTCAGGCACGCAGCAATGTCATTAAGTATGTGGACACTTAGAGTAATTGGAAGTAATATTTAGACCCTTGTGTTTGTTTTGTATAAGCACCCGAGATTTAATTGTTAGGAGCCACTGTAGAAGGCACAGGGCGATTAAAGCTACAAAATTAATTGATTCTTAAGATAATTACAAATGTTTGGCCCACACAGCCTTCTCTTTAGTGGATATCGAATGCACTTTCCTCAAGGGTGGGACAAATGGAGTGAGTAGCTGACCTTTCACCTCTTGACTAATTTCCGAATACGTGGAGATTTCGGCCACTCCCCTTATATGATTTCGCGTGATTTGGTTGTTAAACTTATGAATAACTTCACCGTCATAATCATACATGATAATACATACATACGTACATAAATGGATATGTACTTAAATACATACATACATAAATATATATACATGCATGCATGCATACATAAATACGAATATACACATACACACATACATGCAGACATAAATAGAGTTTTGGTTGGAATAAGACGATCGTGAGCATGGATAAATGAACATTTTAAACGAGTTAGTTGTGGCCTATTAGAATCACTATCCCCGAACACATAAGCCAGGAGAGCTCAGTCAATATAATCAGTAAGTAAAGGACTGATCAACCGCAGAAACAGGGTTCGATTTCCTGCAGGAATAGAGAGCTCTCCTCCACAGCTTCCAGGTCACACCCAGCTCTCTTTTTAACGGGACTCCAAGTCTCGGTACCCGGGAGGCAAAGCGGCCAGGAGTTGGAGATGACCACTAGTACCCCTTTAGTGTCATGGTTAAGAATGCGTGGACGTACTCTTCCACTCCCTATATGTCGTCATATTTAACCTGTGTGAGATATGGAGTTTAGTAATTTCGAATAGTTTGATGGATAGGTACCATCGTTTCAGATCAATATGATACCTCCATCTTCAGCGTAGAAACTGTGGTACATACCTGCATAGAAAGTAGAGATAGCACATTCCAGGATACTGTAGCCTTCAACCCAGCGATATCGTGAACAGGCCGAAGGAAACTACGTTATTCCTCGGTCAATAACGCATCCGATATCCTTTGTAGACCCTAACTCTCAAAAGCAAATTTGGAATCTACTGCTCTCTAATTTGCTCCTCTATTCTCTGTTTCTTTCTCTAAAATTTAAATACCCTCTCCAGCTGCTCTAAACTTTATCCAGCAACATACCTTACGTAACTTCACCGGATGTAAACATTGCTAATACAGTGTGATTCTAAATTATTGTCGGGTTTCCGTGGCCTATAATTTGTACGTGTTACATGCCAGGAAAGGTGCGCATGTTGAAGTTATTTAGCATTCTTCAGTGTTGATTATACGAATAATAAAACTTTTCTAGATACACTTTCATATTCCATCAGCAGTTTTAACTTTCACTCCCAGTTTTAAATTTATAGGCCAGGGAAATCGCGACAATAATTTAGAATCATCTTGTATTTACTTCGAAGAAATCAGCAAATTTTACAAAGCCTTTTCATATTATTGTCAACGGGTAAAGCATAATGTTTGTTTATGATTATAACGACAAAGAAATTATGTCTGTACTTAAGCAGCATGACAGGAAAACTCCACGCATTTTTAAACTCGGCAATGCAGGATAGTGGTCAGCTACAATCTCCAGTCCCTCTAACCTCCAGGAAAGAGCCCCAGAGGCTAGAATGCAGTCGAAACTGACGAGGTGGCGAACGGAAAGAGTTCTTTATCTTCACAGAATCGGACTCTGGTTCCGTAGGTTAACCGGCGGATTATTTGCAGCAGCTCTAAGAACAGTTTCGAAAAATAAACCTGATGTGATATTATTCACTTACATGTACACCGTCAATAACGCTTGTCTTCCGTGCTTTCCGGCATGTCGTTCTTTTTTTGTTGTGTCACATATCTAGGACTCCGAAATGTGATTCTTTCTGTGGCTACCACAGTCTTGTATATTGTTTTCTCTTGTATGACTTGCCGGAGATCGCGGAAGACAAGCGAAGGTACAGTGGTCTCCTCACCAATCAAAAGTTTACCTTATGATGGCCCACGTGCGGCCGAAACATGTTGCATATTACAAGAACATATGATATAAATTAAAGACATTCTAAAGTATTTAAAAGTCACTTTTATTGTAAACGATATACATGTAGTGTCTTAATAATACTTAATAACATTTTAATATATAAAAACTACACTTTAAGTGAACAACATGTTTTAGGTATCTTTTATTTTATTTACTTTAAATATAATTTTTGCATTATTGACGGTGTACATATAATTGAATAATACCTCAATGTAAAAGGTTGCTGAAGTATTATAATATAATGTAGTATGTATTTAATGTGAATAGTGCATTAAAGGAACCTGTTACAGAGAACTGAAAGCATGCCTAGCTCTCCAAGGGCTGTAACTTTGCAGTAAAGTGTATAAGCTTAATATTCAGTCCAGCGGTAAAGGGATGTAATTCATAAAGGAAGACCAAACTGACTTGGTCGTTTCATAATTTGTTCGGTAAACACGAGGAAACAGTTTTGTTCTCGACAAGGAATGATGATAGATTATAGGCGAATATACTACTCGCATTTTTACTGGAACTTCTTACACAATTTGTTTTAAATCGGTCTGAGATTATTATGAGTTACAGATTTAAATTTCAGACCTGCATATTATAATCGCTTAGTGTGCTGTTTTGTTTGAGCGTATTTTGTTATTTTGTGTGATGTGTGTTATTTGTGTGTTGTGCCTTGTTGTAGAATCACTGCCACCGGCAAGAACCCATTTGAAGTTTAAATAAATAGTAACGATGATAATAATAATAGAATGGCATGAATATGACCTCAGAAATTCATCATTTACTACTCGTATTATTTATATGTTATTAATATACAGCTAGCATTAGGGCTTCTAAAATTTCAGCAGAAAATCTTGAAATACCGACTCGTCATACTTTCCCTTGTCGTTTCCCGGTACAATTTCTGCTCCTGTTCGTAACACTTAACGACAAAATCACTAACATTTGACTTTTACATATACTGATAGTTACAACCATAGATCTGTTGTTGTAAAGTTAACAGCCTTGAGACACATTTGAGTTTTACATGCATTCCGTTAAATGTGTATCTAAACACTGTAAAATAAAATCATACGCTTCAATTAGATATACACCTCCTGTCATATAGTAATTTTCCAAAGGATGAGCCATTTTTTAGGAGATGAATTAACTTCCATTTGAGCTCCATCTCTGTGGTCTAATGGTCAAGTTTCCTACCTACAGATCCAAAGGTCCCGGGTTCGAGTCCCGGCGCTACCAGGTTTCCTGATAAGTAGTGAGTCTGGAACGGGGTCCACTCAGCCTCGTGAGGGTAATTGAGGAGCTGCTCAAGCGGCTGTCGTTCGGGCGGTATAGTTCTCTTGCGGACTAAAGCCACGGATTTTTTTTTGTGTTCCATGTTAAGCAGTCTTCACATTAGACCGACACTCGAACCGATTTTCCCTTAAACAACTTTTATCGCACACTCAATACGGAATATATTCGTAATCTGTCGAGCTGTTTCGTAGAAAAAACTTATGGTCAGATACAGTACCAATTTCCATGAATGTTTATTTCATACACTCCCTTGAAGGTTGAAGCCAGCCTACACTAAATTAGGCCTCATGAAATTTACATACCTCTTCGCAAAATGTCAAATAGTTATCTGGCCATCTTTCAAATTTCATATCCTCAGTATGGACGCTCTCATGCCAGCGCCATCATAAGTTATCACTTGTCATGAAACCAACGTTTATCGGTGCAAGTTTAGTCCAATGCGTGTATGTCTATCACAGTGGCTGCTCAGTCTAAGGCATAAACTGTCTTCGCCCACTCAAACACTGGAATTGTGGGTTCGAATCCCACTCAAGTCATTGATGTCTGGGTGCTTTTACTCTGTATTCTTCCATGTGTAAATAGCGGCCTTGCGACCTGCTGATCCCCCGTCGAATGAGTCCTAACGACTGTATGTAAAATTAAGCACCTGAAAAAGCGACCAAGTTCCAACAGAAGGACTGCAGAGCCATAGATAGATAGTTTAGTTCAGTATCTAAATTTAAGTAGCTTTTAAAAATCGATAAATGCTGATCTCCACATATTAGGCTGTAAATATACTGAGTGAACCATTTGAATTCATAATTCCACGTGACATGTCATACGCATATTTTGACCGTTGTACGTGCGGAACTGTTATTAGCGCAGGCAAACATTCCCCACTGTAATTAGTCTGCTGACCTGACTTGGTCCTTTGAAGTTACACTCATGTAATACACACAGAGGTCATTCGAGAGTAGGCAGCAAATCTTGCGGTCGTTCGGATGGAAGATTTAGCCCTCTTCGCGTCAGATTGGTTCGCGCTCATTTGGACTGGTGGCGTGGTTGGCAGGCCAGTATGTTTTCCCTTCAATCTCACCCCCACAAATCACTGAACAGTCAGCGTGTACCAAGCTTATGCTTTATGCGACGTCCCACTCATATAATTCCGAGCCTCGTGTTGACACTGCGGCTCTTTTTGAGATCAGCGATTAACAGTCATGAATAAATCATGCTATTTTCTGTGTCAGAATGCCATCTGTGAATTGCACACTGGGGCAACCAGCGTTAATGTACGATACCAATGTGAAATGTGTCTGTGTGAGAAAAGTAAGAAGATTCCGGCTTAAATTTCAGGATATTACAGTTTGAAAAAGTAACAGATTAGTGCATTCGTAAATAAATGTAGATAGGTAGGGTCGTTATTGTAGAAAAGGGTACCGAATCCAAACGCCGGATGCCGACTGAACAGAAGTTGTATGAAATCGATGTTATGCCGGAAGATCTCCCTCGTAAATATCATGGGCCAGTTTCAAGTTTCATGTTTGGCCTGTTTCCGAAAATGTACCTGAAATACGTTACTAACAACGGGGACTGTTTCTGGCATCAGCTTCGATTTGTTCGTCTATGGGTTTGTCGATTGTGCTGTGGGCCCTAGCACTTGCGGTAGAAGTTGACGCAAGGAGTCTGTCTCTGTCTCTCTTCCGCTAGACTGGCATAAGGGTTGCGGCAGGTTCTTAAATAACCTCTCTGCATATAAATTCAGTTTGTCTCATAGGAAATACTCAGTCTCCATTACAAGAAGTAACCGGTTATTGATGTTTAGAGAAATAGAGTCTCCGTGGCCTGAGAATTGTCTGAAATACATGGAAATAATCCGTGGGAAAGATGCAGCCATTCTTAAATGTTAAACAAGGGATACGTGTGGTAACAACTGTTCTTCCTAAAAATATACTTCATAATTTGTACTTCAGAGCGACGAATGAAGGGAGATGAAGCGAGTGGAAAGAAACCACTTGGGAGAAGTAGTACTATATGGAACAATAGAACTCAGGGAAAGTGGAGCACCGTAAGTGACAGTCGGCTTCCACGTGAGAAAGAAAGTAAATAAGATCTTGAAGTTTGTGATTATGGTATATTAATAAATTATTGTGTTTTTTAACATTTTCCATCGTCCTGTTTTCTATTTAAAACACAAAGTTTCGGAGACTGGATTCTCTCTCCATATTCAGGTACGTGTAAAACATATTCAGCTGGGCCCAATCGATAGAGCTAGTCCCAGCTCCTGACATCAGCACCAACACAAGACAATATATAAACCAACAACAACATAAACCATCAGCAAGACTCAAGACAAACGTGAAAAATATAAAAAAAAAACTACTGTGATTCCTTATATTCTGAAAGTACACTGATTTTATAGACACTTGCCGTGCAACGGTGCATGGACATATACGTGCTAGGCCTCATATGCGTGGAGTTTTTAAAATGACTTTCTTCTAGAATTTAATCTTTCTCTTTTCAGCCCTGAAGTGCACATTTGATTGGTTTCTTCAGTCGAAGATAAAACCTCGTCTCTTTAAATATTTTAACGTTTCCGACAATAAAATTCATCGTGTATAACGACTAAAAATTGTGTTATTTCTGGCGACATCTATTTATATTACATGAAAGTCACGAAAACAGTTGCGTGAGTTGGAGAATATTACACGTCGTATTATACTGCACACATTGTGGATGGCGTATGCTAGTATAGATTTTATTTGAAAGCTTCCAAAGTAATTTAATGAACGAAACGTTAAAAATATCTACCATCTCTTCAGAATATTATATGACTCTTATTTGATGAGAATTACTCCATTAAGAGCAGTGGTAACAATGCTTTTCGCATTTCGTGCATAAATGTGCCCTTAATGGAAGTTGCTTGTCAGTCCGTTATGATCTTGCAACTGTTAACGTCCGTTAACAAGACAGACGTTGAAGTAAGCTGTGTAACTGTGAAGAGAAAGTGGAACGCAATTTGTTCTCAGAGGATTCAAATTGCATTTTGCCTTAACTACGTTGAAAAGTACCACACATCCATTGACACAGATATTTAATTCTCCGCTTAATTTGTTCATGTAATACACACCGTAACACTTTCTTCGGGACGTCCCCGTTTCGACGCTTAGCTGGGATAGTGGTTGTCATGAACTGCATTTGTCGTTGCTTTCTAAGCCGAAATTTACATAATATATGCAACATGTTATCACACCTCCTTCAAAAATCTTTACCTACTCCCACACGGCGATCATATTTCCAACTTATTCGTCGCCTTATAACTTAAGTTTCGAAGCGCCCCGTTGCATATATCTAAGAATAATATATGAAATGTTAAGCTTTTTTTTTTCCTTGGCACTACAGCCCCAGTGGTCCTAGGCCTACCTCCATGAACTTCTCCGTTCACTTCGGTTTTTCTAGATCTTACACATACGGTAGGACCCCTTGGGCGGGTGATCAGCTCGTCGCAAGGCCTCTACCTGTACACGAATAGAAAAACGCACACACACAAACTAAACATCCATGCCCTGAGTGGGTTTCGAACCCACGATCCCTTTCGTGCGAGCGAAGACAGTACATGCCTTACACCGGTCGGCTACCGTGACCGGCTGTTAAGCTTTTATAACCTTAAAATTTAAGATTTTTGTCCTATGGATTATGACATCGCGGAGTGTCCAAGGCGGTTGCAAGACTACGACGCCGAAACGTCTAGGTACAACACATTTCGTCAATAATGCAACAGATTGTTCAATTTTCGTCCACTTATACTTTTAATACCATATGTTTCGGCCCTAGATGGCCATCTTCAGGTGTCCTAATATGTTAAAACTGCTACACTTCATTAAGACACCTGAAGTGATCATCCAGGAGCGAAACATGTTGTGTTAAAGTAAAAATAGAAGAGAAAGGAATGATTTATTGCATTATTGACGGACTGCACTCTGCATACTCACTTACTTGTGGAGCTGAGCCCTTCTGGAGGAGCCGCCAATTGTGCAGCTACTCAAGAAATTCCCAGCATTTTATGGAACCCGAAGGTTCATTACCGTATTCACAAGAGCCCTCCACTGGTCCCTATCCTGAGCCAGATCAATCCAATCCATACCATCCCATCCTGTGGCTCTAAGATTCATTTTAATATTGTTGAACCACCTACGCCTTGGTCTTCCCAGTGGTCTCTTTCCTTCTGGCTTTCCCACAAATATCCTATATGCATTCCTTTTCTCCCACTTTCGTGCTACATGCCCTGCTCACCTCATCCTCCTTGACTTGATCATTGTAATTATACCTGGAGAAGAGTACAAGTTGCCGGTCACGGTAGCCGAGCGGTCTAAAGCATGCACTGTATTCGTAAGCCGGGATCGTGGGTTCGAATCCCACTCAGGGCATTAATGTTTGTGTGCGTTTTTCTGTGTTTGTGTACAGGTAGAGGCCTTGCGACGAGCTGATCACCCGCCCAAGGAGTCCTACTGTATGTGTAAGATCTAGAAAAACCGAAGTGAACGGAGAAGTTCATGGAGGTAGGCCTAGGCCCACTGGGGCTGTATTGCTAAGGGGGGAAGAAAAAAGAGTACAAGTTACTTGTATGTAGCTCCTCATTATGCAGTTTTCTCCAAACTCCTGTCGCTTCATCACTCTTCGGTCCAAATATTCCCCTCAACACCCTGTTCTCAAACACCCTCATTCTATGTTCCTCCCTTAATGTCAGAGACCAAGTTTCACACCCATACATGTTATATATAGACCTTTTAATATGGCTTGCAACAGGATGCTTAAATACGAAATTACGACACTGCTGAGAATCATGTCAAAAGACTATAATTTAAATCTAAGAACCAGTCATATAAATGCGGTTTCCATTCTAGTCTTGTCCAAATGCGTGCCTTTTCCTTTCCTTTCTTGAGAGATTCAAAATCACAGAATAAGTTCGTGCCGAAACCTCAAATATGCAATGAAGTTTAAACACAACGTCCCTGTGAATCCAGTTCATGGGGCGCTGTGGGGCTCCCTCCTTCACGGGAGCCCCGTCCGTCTCTTCAGCAAAACAAACAGAGGAAGGCTGGCAGTTATGTGAATATTTTCATCCTGTTTAAGTAATTACAGACCTTAATTCTCGATCGACATCAGAGCACGATCTTGCAGAATCACGAGTCGAGTTCATTTAGAATTTCAGTGCCAGAAATCTTAAAGTGTTCTTGTGAGGGTCGGGGGAATGGTGGGTCGTTTTAGTGGCCTGTTCGCGTTTATGGGAGGAGAGGTCGAACGCGTTGGCCTCCTTCCTCCAGTGTAGCCTACGTAAGTTAGACCTGCATTGACACTGTATATAAACAATGACTTGAATTGCCTAAATGCCCTTACGACGTTCTTAAAATTAAACTTTCATAGAGTGGCATTGGGATAATACAAGTCTTTCTCTGTACGAGTACATAGTGTTCAAATGTAACATTTCTTTTGGATTAGAAAATTTACAAAGTTCAACATATACCTCTTATACAGTGTTTTCCTTTGCACTAAGTTTTAGATCTCTATATGGAGAGAATTCAAATGTAAAAATTAAAGAAGCTAAATAAATTAGTAGTGATAATATACGCTCCAAATATACAAAGTTATAAATGCTTTAAAGTCCACTGAGGCAAATTTAATACTTGTCATTTTCGGTAACAAAATTAGGTTCACTTGAAAACCGTTGGTGCCTAATAAATAAAGCACTTGGTATATTTGCATATAGAGTGAACTTTTATTGGCGACAGTCGCTTTTATATCGCACTACTCAAACTAGTATTAATCACGAAGTTTCCTAGCGTAATAAATTGGTTTTAAACTAGAACTGCATGCTCTGGAACACAGATCTAGAGAGCCAAGTATCCAATATTTCAACTCGGAAAACTTCTGAAACTTCAGCACAGACATGAAGATCAAAGTGTTTCTTTAAGCATTACATTTTTTCCTGCTACTTTTTCCTCTTACGTTGGTTACATCACCACGGATATTTGGATCAGTTTACTTCCTTGTCCCTATCTTTACACACTGATTAAAGCTACTAACATGATCACATAGAATTCACTCCGCTTCAGACCCAACTACATCTTCATGTGTCTGTTACGGTCGGTCACAGATGAAAGATGTGTGCTGTTTTCACTCTCACTCACGGATTAGTTGAAGCTGTTGTAATAACATGCCCTCCATTTCGTCCTTTTGTCCTCCTCGCATATTATTCCAATATTTTTTTGTTTTTGCTGTTCGTTGCGTTTCTTGAGGCCCCTCTTACACGTATTTATTGGACAGTAATATCAAACAGCCAATCACATTGGCCGCGAGGCCTAGAGCATGCATGACCCGCCTTCTCCCGCTCCAACACTGGGATCGTGGGTTAGAATCCCGCACAAGGCATGGGTGTTTGGTGTGTGTGTGTTTATGCTCTGTTTATGTTGTCCTGTGTTTAGGTAGAGGCCTTCTGATCACCCGGCCAAGGAGTCCTACCGTCTGTAAAAATGATCAATGGAACTGAGAAATCAGCCCAATACTCCAAAAATTGGGAGCAGGGGGAAAAAGAATATAAATTATAGCCGATTGAACCCCACTCGAGGCATGGATGATTGTCTACGTTTATTCTGTGTTTGTGTTGTCCTGCGTAGATAGCGAACTTGAATCGGGCTCATTCCCCGTCTAAGGAGTACTACCGACTGCCTAAGATTAAGAAAATAAGCTCCAAATGGGAGCAACAGGCAATAGATGGATGAATGGGTGGAAGGAATGAAAGAAGGAAGGAACATATAATTGAAAATTGACAGGCTTACGTCCCCATTAGTGTATACTCCAAGCAAAGTATTCTATGGAGCACAGGTAACTCTTAAAGATGAATTAGCACATGATTTAATTATTAACATCTTTTTCTCTTAAGTGTTGATTTAGTGTCTTTCAGGAGCAGGAAACATTAAGAACCAGATTAAGATATTGTAGGTGGTTTGAGCCTGTCACAGTGACTGCGCGGGCTAAGGCATGAACTGTCTTAACCCGCTCAAACATTAAGATCATGGGTTCGAATCCACTTGAGGCACTGATGTATGTGTGCGTTTACTCTGTCTTTGTGTTCTGTGTGCGGGTAGCGGCCTTTCGACTGACTGATCCCCCGTCCAAGGAGTCCTACCGTGTACAAATATTAAGAACTGGAAAAGCGGCCAGGGTTCAACAAAGGGCTGTAGAGCTATAGATAGATAGATAGATAGATAGATAGACAGAGAAGCTGTTTGGCAGAGTGTCTTTGCTTCTCTAACATATTGTCACGATTTATGGTGCGTGACTCTAGACCGGATTTTCGATTATTGAATTTATTGACCACTTACTGATCGTACTACAAACAACTATACACTATCGCTATTTACACATATTACAGTTCACTGTTACACGCACTGGTGTTCTCAGTCTAATACAGTCTCCATTATCCATTTCCTGGCAAGATGCTTTAACACAGGAACTATAACAATCTCACCGGATTACGAACTCCAAATATCACTGTAGTACAGCACACGTCAAATCTCCTCTTCACAGTCCGACTACCAATTGAGCTCCTAGCGCCGCCCTGACAGCCTCCTTTGCAGAGCTCAAATGTCTACTAACTGCTGAGTTGGAACTCCGGGACTCGACTAACGAATCTCAACTGAACTCTTCTTTATAACCACTTTGCACGGACTGAACAGAAGACATCGTTCCCACAAATTTCTTTATTGTTGCTTCCGTATCCGTTCCCGCGGAAACTTGATTACCAAGCCGTTGCCTGTCTCCTGTGACTCCACTATTCCTGCCTTCAGGCGTCATGTCACAGTGTATTACAGATGAAGTAACAGATAATGCAAGTTTCTGTTTAAACTGGAGCTGAACACAGGACTGCACTGCACTGTATCCTGAGTTGTATTTTTGCGTAAAGTTGGAAGAAATTTAAACAATTCCAGAGGAACTTACTGCATTTCTCCTCAAGGTAGAAATTAGTTGCTCTCATTTTTTCACTTTAAATAGACATATTCCTGCGAAGCGCATTCATCCCTACACTCATAACAGAGGATCCGAAAAAAAAAGTAAAGTTTTTGAAAGTATGTGATGTAGGCGTTTCTAGGAAACCAACTGACAAACAGTTTGCCGCGGATACATGATTCTTCAACACAAACCATCTCCATGTGTTAAACAAACGTGTCCATGGATACTGAAATGAAAAGTCTAGACCCTTGGAAGCGGAAGCAACAGACATTTTCCAAGGATACCGCTAGGCTATATAAGCGGCCGTTTAGAAAAAAATGCATTCATTTGTACACGAGGCAGTCGTACATGAGGAGTGATTCATCCGTAAGTCAGTCACGGTAGAAGAAAGACTAGAAGAGAAATTAATCGTAGGCTATTCAGAATGGAGAGAGTCTTAGGCAGTTATTTATTGTGAGCTGTTGTAATTGATTGTGATTAAGAGAGATTCAACATTTAGTCGCCAATAAATTCAGACACACAATCCAAAATCCATTATGATTTGTCACGGAACACCGGACACTTTACGATAATATTGTGGCGTGTTTATGTCACGCAGGAATCACTGAGCCACAGAAGTCTCAAAACACTGCCTATTACGCAACAATAAGGAAAGCGGTGTTTTCTCCGTGCTGAGCTGAGCCCAGCCGCACCGCGCTGTTTGCTACGCAGCGTTGCACTAAACCCCTCGGCAGCGTTCACTAGCAAGACTTCTGTAAATACGACGATTACGCAACAATGAAGCGAGGTGCGTTTTCGCGTGTCAGATTGAGAACTTATAGGAGAAATAGAATTCCTAAAAGTCTGTCGGCGTTAGTTACGCGTTACGAGAGAAGCACGCGGACGGATTAGAGAAGAATAGGTCGGGCTGTAAGGCTCTAAATTGTGATTAGAAAATTTTATGGGCAGTCAGTGACAGTGAGTGATGACTGAGAAGTCAGCCAGTGAAGACTTATTTTATGACTCCAAGATTTTATGTGTTATAGTGCAGCGAGAATTGGGAGTGCGTAATCCAGTGGAACTTGTATAGCTCCCGTGTTATAAATACTTGAAAAATACAGCAGATAGGGTGCAGAGATTAGCGTGCAGTGATTGGTCATTTTGTAAACCCACAGTACTGCAATAAGTAATTGTAGTTACGACCTCTAGATTGTTAATAAAACCAATTACCCATCTGAACCGGGTCTTCAGTCACCTAAACACGCTACAATATGAAATTAAATTTAGGCACTCATAAGACAATTTAAATATAAACAAATATTTTTCCCTTGAACCACAGTGATATCTTATGAAGCTTTTATTATGCATTTATTTAGTTATAAATAATATTTTAATGCAAGATATGTGTTTGAAATCACATTAAAATATGCCATCACAAACAAACGCTATTACATTCTTTATTATTACCTCCAATCGACCCCAATCCATTGCATTCTTTTGTCAATTATATTTTTAAAACGGAAAATTATCATGCATTAAAATGAAAAACAAATTAAATGCATGATCAAATTATCAAATTTAATGCTTTACACAAAGTTAACTTCAAACGCAGCTGTTAGTGTGAGAGCCAATATGTGCATCGTGATAAGCAGGAGCTAATTGCATGTGCGGACACGAGGTTCCGTCATTCCGAACGGCACAGCTCCCAACTCCGCTTAGACGTCGCCCCACGCCTGCTGCTCCACTGCTTCTAGTGCAAATGGCTTCAGGCACAGTGCAAGAGCTTTCGTACAAAAACTGGTAGACGAGTTGCAGTATTCTCAGAGAATTTGCCCAGATTTGATTTCTCACGATTCGTTCGTGGCCTTTTATGAACAAAGTAATTAAAGATTTTGTATCCATAAACGCGTGAAGTATCCTAACAAGATGGATAACTGTTATCCTTTCAAGACTGGTCTTGAATCTTGGAGTTTCTGAAGATTCTGAAACGACTTTATAATGTTTTTATGCGTTCGTTTAAAAGAATTTCATGGAAAAGCTTCACGAAACATAAATCATGTCTGTCCGCCCGCCTGTTTTTTCCTCGTGACCTGCTTGACGCTGGTGTGGGGCTAACGCTTTTAGCGTGTGAGTCAAACTGGGCCCACTCGGCACGGCGGCCACTGATTGGCCTATTGTAGCCTGCCCCGGGTGATTATGATGATGGAGAATTTGTTGGAATGAAGATTGACAGGGGAAACCAAAGTACTCGGAGAGAACCCGCCCCAGCGCCACTTCGTCCACCACAGATCCCACTTAACCAGGCCCGGGAAACCAGCGACTAACCGCTTGAGCTACGGCGCGGCCTATTTAGCGAGTTACTTGTTTCTGTTCTCTTCCGCGGTACCAGCGATTGTGAATGTATAGACTTGATTGGGGAGCTTCAGTGTATGGTCGCATCAGTGTTTTTCTGTGCCGCATGATTAACCTTTGTGTTCCACTGAAGTTTGATATTTCTTCCATAGTGCAGAATGAGATGGCGTCATGACCATAAAATGTAGGTGGGTAAGGATGTAGAGGTGTGGGCTTAACGCCCACAACGTCATGATATTGTGTATTTCGTGGTAGGAATCTCTATAGCCACCACCGTTACGGAGCCACATATATGAAGAACCATCAAAGCTACCTAAGTAACACAAACCTAAATTCGTGATGAATTTAGTGTCGAAGAAGAAAATTATCTAATTTCTCCGTACGCTTGTGGCCTGTGTTATTGTAGTATGCCAGCATTCTCATGGACTGACTGGAACAGAAACATATTAGACTCAGCCCTGATAGTCATCCTGTTGCGAAACGAAGGAACTGCGTCGCACTGCCGCGCTTGAAGGCAGGGTTCTGACTTGACAAGTCCCCAGTGTCCTTTTTTTTAATGTATGACCTACTTCTGACGATGGAAAGTCCAGCGATGTATGGTTGCAACGTGAGGCGAACCTTGAAGTGAAATCGCTAACGTTCACTTCAGTAGCTGTGTGTAATGAAACGTGTTCCTCACTGAGGTGTGCTCCCGTAGCTTGGTTGCTCGGCATTGCAGTGCTACAAGACTGCTCGACGGAAAGGGCTGATTAATCAACGGGGAGTAGAAATAAAATGTTAGCACAACCAAGCACGGCGGTGTAACATCAGCGCTGTAGACATGCATTCAGAATATACCCGGGGTAGAATCTTGGATCACTTACCCAGTTTCATAGCAGAGGATTTTTATAGAACTAACCAGCTCCATGGAGTTTACCCTCCTTCAGAAGTTAATAGCCGCTCTGAAATTCCATGGTATTTTGGGGACCCGAAAAGTCATTACTATGCTCACAAGTTGGTTGCACAAAATATTTTTAATAAGGAATTTTTATTTATGAAATCCAGTTGAACCCCACTACAAGATCCCTAACGGGAGTTGCGAGAGTATACCGATGTAATGATGTTCAGAAAGTAGCAAAGGAAATCGTTAATTGCAATTTCTGAACGAAACATATATATATATAACTTGCCGTCTTTTTTTTTATGTTTTTGACGACATTTCGGGACACGTACAGTATTCTGTTTCTGCAGTTCCTGGGTTAGAGGGTGACGAGTGTAAAATGATAATGGTCAGCATTGCAGCATCTGAAGGAAGCAGTCCGAATGAAGTGCCCTAATACAAACCCAGGATGTGAATTTCTTCTCCGCTGCAATAGGAAGAATGCGCTGCTGGACAAGGGCTTCAGACGCCCTGCCGACAGCACAGAGTAATAGAAGGTTTCTGCATCTTATCTTTTTCCATTTGATATAATTGTTGAAGTAACAAGGAATTCTCGGACGTTACTGTGGCATATTTGCTCAAGGCAAGAACTGTGAAGTCAGCATAGACAGCCGTTGCTAGGGAACGGGTTTGCAAACATGCCCTTTGCTAGGCAAGATACTCGTAAAACGCAACAACGGAGTAACTGGGGAGCGGTGTTCTCTACGCTGTCCGTGCTATAACTACGTGATGCAGCAATACAAGAACTCTTTGAAGAGGTGTATACGATCCGATACATAAAGAGTCAATTTGTGTTGTGGGAGAGTTCGGCAATTGGGAGTCAGTTAGTACAGCTCGGGAGCTGCAGCTGAAAGGTGCCAGCCAGCGGGGACAGTAGTCGCCGGACATGGAAACCGAGGACGTTAAACGATTGGATGCGTCTACGAAGCAATGCAGTGAACACCGCGACGGAGAAAACCAGTCTCTCTGCGTGGGATAGTGATTTGTAAAGTGTACACGGCCGGGCACGGTAGCCGAGCGGTCTAAGTCATGTACACGTACTATCTTCGCTCGCTTGGAAACCGGAATCGTGGGTTCGAATCGCACTCAGGACATGGATGTTTAGTTTGTGTGTGTGCGTTTTTCTGGTTTGTGTACAGGTAGAGGCCTTGCGACGAGCTGATCACCCGCCCAAGGAGTCCTACCGAATGTGTAAGATCTAGAAAAATCGAAGTGAACGGAGAAGTTCATGGAGGTAGGCCTAGGCCCACTAGAGCTGTAGTGCCAAGAAAAAAAAAGAAAAGAAAAGAAAAATGTAACCACGAGGTGTATAAGGGTTTAATAAATCCGATTACCAATCCAAACCCCTCCTGTAGTATCATTCATATTGAAAGCGATTTCTGGGGTCATCACTTTACTTACGTGTCCTATGGTTCAGAGATAAAGTACTGCCCTTCCATTTAGAAGGTCCAGAGTTCGGATATTGATAAATTCCAATATTCCTGCATTTTCCTCACCTCCATCGAATTACGAAGGCATGGTTTGTGTACTATATAAATTTAGATGCTTTCCCTTTATGTTGGTCATCAGATAATAATCTCTACTGCCATCTCTTACAGAAGGGGAAAATGAGATTTCCAAAACTGAGACCTCTGATTCTTATCTTTTCCCCTCAATTCCTGTAGACATGAGCTCCTAGCACAACACTTTACATACCGTATCCAAACCATAGTTTGAGAATGATATGGGTTTGTAAACAGTTAGAAATTATGCAATATAAAATGCAAGAAACGGGACTGCTTTCTTGTTTGTAGAGTACTGGTTGCAAATTAGAAAGCTTAATTAGTTTTCAGCTTGTAACGTCAACCTTCAACGTCTATGTTTACTTCTCGTACACACGCACCTTGAGTGCTCTGCGGTCATTAGAAATCACGAACTTGTTTCCAGACTGTCGCTTCCAAGTTGCGTGTCAACTTAAGACGTTTCACAGCGATACTTCATATAATCATCTTAATTATTTTATATTGCAACAGAGTTGGTCTGATATCATCCAGCCATATAGTATATTCATCTACTGTGGTGGTTTGCTGTGCTATTCTTCTGCACGCGACTTTCTCATGTTTATATTCCCAGATATGTGCACAGCCATCTTGACCCACTGTATACCATGCCATTTAGTAGCTGTTCACGGATTCAATTAACGATACTAAATACACACGTAAGTAGATTACCGTAATATCCACTCATTATTAGTCGTTATTTCCTAAACGAAACAAAGGTAATTACATATTATAAGGACTTCTATTTGATGTCCTCCTTTTGTTACTCACGAGAAACATTAGCGTAATATCTCTTTACCAACGGTAATATTGGTTTCATAGCGATAATATTTTAGATTAATGTTTCTTAAATTTCATGTGTTTGTTATCCTCTGAAATAGATGGACAGATATCTGACAACCATTGTTAAAATTACTGGAAAATGCACTTAATTGTCTAATGCCAGTGTAATGTAAGTGAACAATAATAACCTTCATATCTACCGCTCTTATTCTGAATCGCTCCAGTGTAAAAGTGGCACCCGCAGACAACAGTCTGCAAGGGGACTGTCAATAAGTACGAATGAGGAAGTTGGTTATTCCTGGAAACATTCTTTGGTGCTTCTGGGAATAATGGTAATTCACTCTGAAAAACGCTGCTCCAGAATAATTTGCTGAAGGTACCGGGTTCGAGTTTAATTTGTGCTACCTACTGTCTTTACGCACGTCATTGTGATTTACCACTGTTACTTTTGACGAAGTCACGAAACAGTGCTTTGACTACAATCGCTTCCATCCATACTTACTCACCACTCAAGTCACATTCCCTTCTCATGAATGCTACATTACCTCGGTATATTCAATTAAGTAACCAACGCCATGAAATTGGGTGCTTCTTCAGAATCTTTTTTTGCTTAGTCACAAAATTTTCCGTCTTGTAGTGAACCAAATAATTCATCACCGGATTTACAGTACTATTTCACTGGTCCCTGTCTTGTACAAAATGAATCCACCACACGCTCTTTTATCGAATTTGTTTAAAATCTTTTAGTTTAAGGTCTTAAGTTGTTTAAAATCTGTTTTAATATTATCCTCCCATCAACTGCTAAGTTTCCAAAATGCTCTGTTCTTTAGGATTTATATTTGAAATTCTGTGCAAATTTCTCATCCCTTTCATTCCTGACTGAGTTCACTTTAATAATATGCTGTTCTTGAAACAGCGTCACTATATAACCCTATAATCAGTCTGCCGCCACTATGTTCATACTAACCGTGATGTACGCCAACCTTCATTACTGGATACCAGGCGTGCCTTGCGTATGAAAGAAACGGTCAAATGGTTCCATATGATGGTTAAATTGGGATGAAAATAATCTATAACCGAAATATATAATTGAGAAGATATTTTTCCGAGACATGATTCTATTCTTTGCATTGACCAGGTTTGTCTCCTCCTGTTTCGGAAAAAAATGTATTGTAAATGTATTTACGCGCTGTGAGGCTAGTGTTAAGAGCTAAAGAGATTTCTTACTTTTATGAAAAGTGTGAAGGAATAAATACTTTTATTTCTGTGATTTTATTTCAGTCATTAAATGCCGAATATTATAAACCCAAGTAATTCACTTATTTTTAACGGGTAGAAAAGGAACTAATTTTTGCTTTCTAGAGTCCTCTCTGCTCCAAGGTTTAGAAAACATAATTCTGTCCACATGTTTAAGGAACCGAGCGACAGAGTGCAGTTCTGAGACACGCACATGAGGACAGGCAGTGCTTTACCTCTTACTTAGCCATAATATTAACGTAACAGAGCTTGACGGACATAAGATTTAAGACACCCATCTTTTACATACATTAATCTTAATTTTCTTAAGCAAACAATTTTTCTGCAGTTTACTTGCTAAATTTATCACCGTTTGCTCTTTCACTCCATTTCCTATTCACTACGTAGTTTTTCTGCCTTCTGCTAAAACAGATTTTTGGAACGTGCTCTACGCAGTGATGACCTCATGAACACATTGTGGAAGCCGATGAGTAATGAAGAGTTATGCTGGAGGAAGCGTAGCGATTAGTACAGTTGCTGCTGTTTAATCGTGAATTAGTGATACATGCACACGTCGTCCGTATTTAGATTTCTGGTATGTGTGATACAACATCCACGATTGAAGTACGTTATCTTAACCAGTGTTTAAATCTTTAAATTTTAGATATCAGTTATCTCGCTTAATAATGTTTGCTTCTAGCAGACTGGATTTATTTTATGTTCAAGATAAGTGCAATACATGTTTCCCCCAAATCTCGGCAGTAGAACACAATATTTTTGGCCTATTAGTAAAAAAAAGTAAAACTATCCCTGTAACGGGCCGTAGAGGCCAATAGGGTTGTGAGACGTTGAGGGTCCCACATTATCTAGACAATCGGCTCAAAGATGGCGGTAAGGTTGTCAGTATTACGCGCCGACCGCCCTTTACCCCCAAGAATATTCCTGATACTCATTTCTGTTAAAGGCTGAGTGAATCCCAGGGCCATAGTGCGTCTAAAAGGATTAGGTCAATTGAAAAAATCCAGTGACCTCATCGAGACTTGAACCCGCGACCTTTCGGCTTGTAGTACAGTGCCTCAACCAACTACGCTACCGCGTGCCCCATTTTACTAACAGTAATTATACATCACAATAAAGATATTAAAAAAAATTGTAATATAGCTCTAATGGAGAAAGGTTAAAACCACCCGCACAGTGTCAACGACCGTGTGTTGCTCTTAGCTTCCTTGTGATATTGATTTCTGTAACTTATGAACCTGAATATTTCCATCAGCGAAATAACAGATACATCACTCATCATGGTCCTCTGGAAGGAGAGTGAGAATATGTAGGCCTGCTTCCATGCAATCGTCAATTTTTCCAAATGCATTATTTTTGTAGGCATATATGTTTGGCCTTGGTGCGAACAGTGTGTGTGTATCACAAACAGAATTTGATAATGCGAAGATATATGTTAATATTATATTTTCGAAGTCGCATTCAGGGAAGGAAACAACCATTATACCTCTAGAGAAGTTACAACTCAGTACAGTCCATGGCCTTTTTCGTGGCCTTTTTCGTGACAATATATCGTGCGCCCCAGTTCCAATCTTCCTCTGAGCTGATATGTTTCTATTATATAGAATATTAGAATATACAGTATACAGCCCCCTCTAGGCACAAACGGCACAGTCTCTTATGTTATTGAAAAAAATATTCGATACTACTTAACTCCTTAAAAGGCGGTGTATTTGAAAGTAATGGGGCACGCGGTAGCATACTTGGCTGACACGCTACACTACAAGTCGGAAGGTCGCGGGTTCGATCCCCTATGAGATCATTGGATTTTTCAGTTTATCTAAACTTTCCAGCCGCACTATGGCCCTGGGGCCGACTCAGCCTCTAGCCATCTGTGATCTGATCTTCTAGAAAATATGGGAGCTTCGACGCTCTCAACCCTATGGGCCTCCATTGTCTCTTACAGGGTCAGCTTTACTTTTTACCTTTATTTGAAAGTATTATTCTTTTATTGAAATAGAACGATTACGAAAGAAAGTAAGAGTGAAGATGCATGCCATTTATTGTAATTAAAAGTGAATTTTAACTGTAGTATAGAGTAGGCCTACTCGAAATGCGTCAGTCTGCAAATCGCACGTCGTAAAACAAATAGAGTCGCCTCTTCCGGAGCATAACGCCGTGTAGTCCTCTGACTTTCAACGAACTTCATGGCATTATAATACAGGAGATAGAAATCTTCATATCCACCTCTGTGATAATTTAAATTTAAACTTTAATTTCAATCAAATATACTTAGAAGATACTTCTTCGATTCTAGCATTATACACACTCGATTTTTTTTGTATGATGAGTACCCAATATTTATGCCCATCATCCACACGTCTGTACGGTTCGTTATTCAAAAAGCCCAAAATTAAACAGAGAAAGGGGCTGAATTACAAGCAGTAGGCTCAACTCCATCTACCTCGAAAATCGCAGTTCTTGACCAAGAATCAGAGACGACCGATCCATATCTCAGGCGTTTAATCCCCGGCTTCCAACCACGACGGACAGGTCATGTCATGTGGGATTTGTGATAAAGTGACACTAGGGTGAGTTTCCTCGAGGGTAATTCGATTTCCCATGCCTGCCGTTTTTCCAACAATTGCTGCACTTGAATTGGTCATCTTATCGTGCAATTCTACATAATCTCGACACGGACGGCGTCATTTAATAACCACAAAAATTAGAGAAGGAAACGCCGTTAGATTACAAGAAGATATTTCAACTCTCTCAACATCGAAACTTATAGTTCTTGACCGAGAAATAGAGAAGCCCCATTCGATACATGTATTAATGCTGCTTGCTCCATTTAACTCCCACAGATCTCCATTCTTCTCAGCTTGACCCCATAAAATAATACTTTGAATCATTTTTGGAGAGCACTAATATATATTAAATAAGTAATATATTCCGTAATGCTATGTTTACATGTTTAAGTATAGTTTCTGTGTACAATGTGGAGCTTTCACGGCTTTCAGGTGCACAAATATTCTCTCGGATGATCAAAAGCGTCTTGGCTTGCTTCAAAAGCAAACCATGGAGATCAGCTTTGTCTCCGTCATCAGCGTCATCAGGGTTGAATGACGATACACAGCTCTTGCGGGTCATCGCTCGCAAGCAAGGATTTTAATATTGTCACGTGTATGGGGTACGCGTGACGAAATGACGGGTTCTAGTTCGGATGATTGGATTTACTGACAGCTTGTTTTTACGCACTCTCTCAATTACACTCTAATACAGCTCTATCGCTGACTTACACAAGATCTTCTAATCCACTGTTTCACGCACCGTCGCACACATGAATTGTTACAATGCTCTTCTTCAATTTTAAATTCTTAACTTGAAGATTAAATTAGCGAGTAACAAATCTACGTTTGTTCACATGAAGTGTTACATTTCTTTTCTTAAATTTTAAATTCTTAAATTGAATATTAAATTAGCGAGTAACAAATCTACATTTGGTAACATGAAGTGTTACAATGCATTTCTTAAATTTTAAATTCTTAAATTAAAAATTAAATTAGCGAGTAACAAATCTACTATCACGCAGTTTGAGTTATAGGGAAGAGAAGAAGGTCATCATTCGTATCTAGCATTATTCGTAATTTGACTGCAAGTTCGTGTCACAGGAGGTACAAATTCTTCCTATTCAGCCAGTAATACCTATATTTATCCCCTTAGCCGGCAACCCGAGTGAACGGGAACTTTGTGCAGCTTCACAGTTTTGCTATTCATTTATTGTTACTAGGTTATTATGAAATATGCGGTGGGCGAGAGAAGTGTCTGGGTGGCGAGGAATAGAAATGTATTCACAATTTTTGGCTTGTAAAACATAGGAAGAGACAATCTAGGGTATGTAGAAGAAACCCGCTGAGAGGAAATAAGAATGATTGAGTATAGGAATTGGGTTCAAGTGGCTCAGATTAGAGTTTTAAGACAGATGTCTGTGAATAAGCTATATTATCTCCTCGTTAAGTAATAGGAATAATTTTGTTGGCCAGCATTATGCAGTAAGTGAAGAGTGTGCTGTCCAAGCATAGTAAAAAGAAGCCCTTACATATTTCAAGCGCGTGTATTCCTGTATTTATATCGTTTCTCTTTGTGTTTCTTTGTTGTAGCATTGTTAACTACATCTGTATAAATCGTTCCTACTCTTAGGCCTGTGGCATATTTCGATAGAGGACAGGGTTATTTCGCATTTGCCTTGTTTCGACGTTGTTACAGTTAGTTCGAACGCATTTCAGATCTAAATCGGAGGTATTTACTCACTCATCCAACTGCGACGGCTTCGTCTTCCACGCAAGAGACCCTACTCCATGTGTGGCATGGGTAGTGTAATCTTTTCTCATCTTCAGTGTTTTTTTTTCGGGGGGGGGGACTTCTTCACATTTAGGAAACATTAATTTCACTGCGCATTGTATACACGTAACAGTGCTACCACACATCATTATATTCAAATTACGTCCTTTCGTATATGACGTGTGTTTAGAACGGACACTGATACCCTGTAACATTAACACGCATTATGCATTACTGGATGATACGTTCCGTTGTATTTTATTATATATGGAAAAGGAGGTATGAGGGGAAATGCGATGTGGTGATTCTGTTCGAGGTTTATTTGTAAATTGTAAGTGATTGTGATAGAGGGAAGGGAGATGAAATTTGATGTCATCTTCCACCGGTTATTTCAAGAGCGGATAGTAAGAAAATGTAAAAGTGGGAAAGTTTATTTTCCGTTTCAAGTCTCTCTAAGAAAACGATTAAATTTGTTATGTGTTTTATTTTTATATTTATCATAAATGACACTGTCACTGTAGCAATGAAATTGTGAGTTGCCTTTTATTTCCACTACGTTTGTTACAGAAATAATATTTTTGAGTGAATATGATGCCAGCGAAGTGATGATTGCTCTAAAGAAACCACATGTGAAATTTCCGCAATTAATGTCATTCTAATCATATGCAATTACAGAAAGTACTTACATAGAGAGATCATAAATTACTACCATATTTTCTCAGGGTTTTAGAAATTAAAACTTACGAGGAAAATACTGCAGAAATTAAATAAATTTAAACGACCAGTATATTACACAATTAGAATTTTTTAAATTCACTTGTTATTGAATATATTATTTATTATGAAAATTAGATAAACTCTTAGAAATATAAAAAGGATAGAGTAAGCGGTTAAAACATTTCAAATCCAAAGAGAGAAGACTACTTTAGTACAAATTATCACATTATTGCAATCAGACCGATTTTCTGTTTTAAATATGTTGCACTTAGGACGGAGTTTGTGTCATACATGAAAACATGAATTATTAAACTAAAAGGCAAACCAATGTTACACACTAAGCACATGATGTATCTTAGATCGGCCCTGGAAGAAACTTTAATGGACTTATTTCTTAATTATTAAAGAAGAATAATGCAAATTGCAGACATAGTTGATGGCATTAAAATTATCAGTCAAACTGCAGACAACAGGTAGACACAGTGCATGACGTCACTTTCTGCAAAGTGACGTAAGCATTTGCTTTCCGATGAGAGATGCCCAGAAAGGAAAGTGTAGGAACAAATGGAAATACCAGATGGACTTATGAACATGGAAACGGTCTGCAAAGTAGGAAACTCTTGCGGGGAAATTGATTTATGTGTTTGCGATTCATATCCAGTCACACAGAGATTAACTGTAATGCTACATCGACACTCCCGCACTGAGAATATTTGTCCATCAACAAATTTTAAAGTGAGATCCCTAACAAGCAAGTAGAAATAGTCACCTTTATATACAAGTATGAAGCTCTCGTGATATTTATTGTTCTTGTAGTAGTAGTTGTTAATTATGGACGATTATTTATGCTTACTGTACATGAACAATGGGATGTTTGAACGGGTGAGATTTGTATGCAGCAGATATATGTAAATAATCAGCGAATCCCCTGGAATTAACGTTGTCTAGTAACAGACACATACGTCGGTTTTAATTAATTAACTTCTGCATAGTAATATGCATGCCCCCAACATATAAGGTCTATGCAGTGAGTGGTATAAAGGCAGTATGCTGAACATCTTTATACGTATACACGTACTGATGTTTTAACGTTGTGGCGTACTTGTTACGAGTTTGCCATACTATGTACGTTAACATTCACTATTTTGTCTACACAGCCGGTTTGTCTTTGTAATGTTTTCATCGAGGTACGAAGTTAATTCTTGAACATTATTTACAAGAACTTCGCTCTTAATATGCTTAATTATTTTCTTGAGCTCCACAGGAATTAAGCTGATGCCTTTTCATTGGGAAAAAAAAAATACCTCACGAAAAGAAAAATGGGTACCACCACAAGAAATTATTCACAGAAGTCGATCATTGAAACGTATGGTTATTGATTTACCAGCTGTGACGTCTGCTGGAGTTTCAACTTCAAATGACTGAAGACAAGCTTCGATAAACAATTGTATCGATAAATTATGAATTTCTAGAAAAGTGTTTTTACTATTGTGACATGACGCCTGAAAGCCGGAATATAACAGATCAGAAGTTGATTTTTATTTTTTATAGCCGTATGTTTATTGGTCATTTGACCAGCAACGGATGCCCTTCTATTGTTGACAGCGTAACTTCGGGGTTGTTTTTACATAGCTGTTGCCTAGTAGTGGTCGATACGTCAAATTGTTAAAATGTATTGTAAAGGATTTGATCAACGCATTGCCAGACAACGGCCCTGTAAACACGTTCTAACCCGCAACAGTGGAAGCTGTGTCTCAGTTGACGAATCTTATAGCTCGCTGCTAGGAAGCAGTCGGCGCGCCAGTGAACTAGCTGGATAGCGATCACGTGACTTGTTTTCTGTGTGGACTGTGCCACACAACAGTAGAACTGTGTTCTGCGTTGCCCATGCCGCGGCTATATAACGCGAGTCAGCTTGCAGCTGAGAGGAGTTTTATTTGAGTTCCGAGGTACCAGGGTGATTGAGCAAGAAATGGCAAGGAGACTTCATAGTGATTTATAGTAATAATTCCTGTGTTTAGATCCGTTGCCAGGAGACAACTAGCGAAGGCTGAGAATCATAGTGCGTACGCAACAGTGAACTGAAAGTGTGTAGAAAATCGATAGCGTTACAATTGAGTGTGATCAAGAGAACTTGTAACCGAAATGTCAGTTATCCAATCATCCTATCTAAAACCCGTTATTTTCGTCACGCGTACCCCCATGCACCTGACAGTATCTTAGAGAAATAGAATGGACTGCATTGATCAGGTTTAGGAGAGGAATCAGTGGCAGGCTATTGTGAAAACGGCAACAACAATACGGTTCCACAATACTTTGGCAAATTCTTGAGCAGCTGAGCGATTAGTGGCATCTCAAGAAGGACTCTGTGCATGTAATTGGTTACTTCGTTAAGATGTAGTGATTATAAACTTTATTGTAACCGTACATATAATTACATAAGTAGATACATGTAAAATTTATAGACTTAGTACTCCAAAAAAGAAAACACCGTTGCCTGTAGTTCACAAGCGAACTATACCGACCGAGCGACCGCCGCTTGTCGGCGGAGTCAGTGACAACCTTTTGCGGTTAGAGGGTGTCGCGTGGTCAGCGCAACGGATTCCCACGGCCGTTAATCTCGGTTTCTCTAGATCGGAGTCGCTATTCCTTTGAAATAGCTCCTCAGTTATCATCACGAGGCTGAGCGGACACCGTTCCAGACCAACTATATCTCAGAAAATCTGGTAGCGCCGAGAATCGAACCCGGGACCTCTGGGTTTGTAGCCAGGAACTCTGATCACCAGACCACAGAAGCTGTCATGGACTTAGTACATTTTCCCGAAAATACATAAAAGACCCCAATGAAAGAAAGTTCTCCTTGAGAAGTTAGAAGTCATGCAACTAGTCAAGAAATTCCCGAGACGTACGGACAGTCTTGACTATGGCAACGGGACCTCATAAAAAGATCTTATCCTGAACTGATCCGCATCCTCGCAGCCGTTTTTTAAAGATCCATTTCAATATTCTCGTCCTTATACGCTTAGGTCTACTGAGTGGTTTCTACTTTACAGGTTATCCACCAGAATTCTTTGTTCATTTCCTTTCTCACCCGTTACTGCTACAGTTCCTCGTCCTTGGTTTCACCAACTTGGCATTATGTAATGACGAGTACAAGTTAGGGGCTTCAGGTTATGCAGTTTTCTCCGTAGTCCTGTTACTTCCTCGCTTTTAGGTTCAAGTATTGTCCTGTGGAAATTTATTTAATCCGCGTTTTTCCCTTGCGTTAAGACATCGAGTTTTAAGACTATACGGAACACGCATCCAATTGTAATTGTGAGTATTCTGATATTTACGTTTTTGCATATGAGATGGAATGGAAAGTCTTCCAACTGAATCATACTGAGTATTCCTTGAATTTAATTTGATTAGTTGCTGTAATTCCCAAGTATCTAAGACTTATCTTTTCGTCAGTTGTGATGTGTATTACCAGTGGGTTCGGAAGTACAGATCTGGTATCAAACCATCAGTTTCAGCTGAAAACTCTAAATGGTATGAAAGAAGGCCTGTTTATATATAATTCTCTTAAATCTCAATTGATCTAACATAACGGTTGTCAACTTCAATGCCAATACTTTCCAAGGACAAAACACACAAAAATTTCTTTTTAACTTGTTTCTAATAAAAAATAATTGTGAATGTAAATATGAAGGACCCTCACGGTACTGACTTTACAGCTCAAAGGTTTGAATAGAAAACTGGATCAATACTTGCTTTCGTGTGTAAAGAATTAATTAGAGAAATCCATCAGCGCGTGTTGACAGGCGACTTTATAGGGAAGTGATTAATATTATTGAAAATCTGTCCATTATATTCAGTGTGTATCCATGCAAACCGATTCACCACTACCCGTCACTCAGCGCAGACTGTGTCCTTTCTGCTTTCAGAGAAAACGGGTTAATAACCTCTCGTACTATTAACACGAACACCAATCTGCAAAGCTGTTAAATTTTAAATACTTATGATTATAAAGATGCGCGGAACACAACAGGGCTGCAGCCTCCATCTCAAGAAGAGATACCTACCTTGAAGACAGAGGCAACATTTTCCTCCGAAGTATTGGTAACCACCAATGAGACTGTATATTGTCATATCGTCTCCTCATTTCTTAATGGATCTTTCTCCCGTTCTGGTTACTTCTCTCTTTATGAATGCATTAAGTTCATTTGGGCATAAGGGCTGTACCCTCATGATGAAACTAAGAACAGCCAACAAAAATACTCAACCGTTCATGTTTCAAACACTGTTGTAGCCATGTTCTTTCTGTTGTGTTTATTATGTCATCTATGTTCAGCGTCACTCTAACAGTGAGCCGCAGATCACGTAATCACAACAGCTGTGCACCTGGAGATGACCGGTTAGGCCGAAACATATATTGTCAATAAAGAAAAAGAACAAGCGAAAGGTATCCGACGTTGCACATAGACGGGTTAAAAGCAAACCGCAAAGTCAGATCTATGCAGTGCAGCAGGATGCTGCAATATAACATTTTTCTTTCTATGTCACAAAATGTGGAGACAGAAACATTAAGAACTAAGACGACGGTATCCCAAAAGCCTAGTTATAATCTGAATTTGCAGCGCCGTGGAAACCTCGGGTCTCATTCAAAATCATTATTCTTCATAATTATAAAACATTCACTATCCCTTTTATGAAAGAACATAAATTACAAGGATTCGCGAACAAAGTACGAAGCAATGTTTGGGGACGCGACAGTGATAAGTTGGAACGAATGACGTTAAATTTTGTCAGACTTCATGCTTTATACACATCGTCTGCTGCTGTCAGCGCAGCGTTGTTTAGGACATTAAAATGAGCTGGAGTTATTGCGTCGATACGAAAAACTTGCAAGACTTTCGTAATATTTGTAGAGAATTAATATCACGGAAGAAACCCCTTCTTGAAAAACAAATTGTCGCTAGTTAATCATGATATCCCCCGCTTTTTATATAACCCAACAGTTTATTGTTGTATTAGAGCCACAGAATGGGCCGTCATTACTTCCGATTGGGGGCCAGATTATTGCAGTTCACTTCATGATATCTTTTTTTTTTCCCAGAACCATAGTTAATAAAACCCTCCGATCTACGCCGGTACTTCCAAGTGATCACGTACAGAAACCTGTTGGAAAGGGAGCCTTAATCGACTGGGGAGAGTAATATTAAAAGTAATCTTAGGCAAATAAGTCCAGTGGTAGCTTTCATTATCAGATGTGCTGAAATTGTGGTTTCTATTACCAGTGTATTATTCAATCAGGCAGAGGTAGTCGATTACCTGAGCAGTCAGTCATTTGGTCAATCGATTACTTTCACAGGAGGAGGCCGATTTGTTGTTTAGCCACTTAATCACTTGGTTAATCACTTACTTTACCGAATCGTCAACAAAAAGGTGAACAGTGCCTCATATCAGTCCAATCTCACTCTTTCTTCCACTTGGGGTGTTACGTCAAGTTGTGTTTGAAACACGTTTCTGTCAACCCGTCACTTCATGTTCGCCGTAACACACTGAGGAACCTGTACAATATTTTCAACGATAATTATTTACCTCCGATGTTGTTAGCTGCCGCAGGTCGATACTGTGGGCACGCTAAACAGCGCTCACGCGATGGAACTTGCTGTTGCATTGCCAAACCAACACTAACGGCCTGTGTACGCTGCATTAGCCATACAACTAAATGCCAAGTCGTGTGAAAGATCACAGTGTTTTATTATTGCTTTTTCGTGACACTCTATGGTCGGATGTCACTATTTTGTAATTTTTCAGTTCCCCGAAGAAGCTTCACGTTGTTATATGCATTATAACGAAACTGTGGCCGATTTCAAGTGCACATATTTTCCATATGTGTTCCTTACGCCTTTACTTTAGGATTTTCCTGGATATCAACTACAGATGTTAAGACAAATACAGTGAAACCCCAAAATTCCGAACCCCCAGCAATCACAATCGAAATATTACAGTGTCACAACAAAAAGATCAGTACCTCCAAAAGTTAAAGATTTGATCTAATTCTTTTACTTCCGTGCAGTGAAAATTAATTCTTGTGAAACATGGCATGCAAATTTTAAAGTCCAAAAATCCAGTAATTCCGAATTATATCACGTGTTAATGGGCCTGCCTCTTCAGGTGGTGAAAGTTGTAACTCTTTCAGCGATTGTCCGGAGTTCGGTGTGTAGCCGAATGTCAGCGGGTTCTGGACGTTGTTTATAGCCTGTGCTAAATACACCTATATTTTCTTAATAACTAATTGATTTTACTGAAATATTGGAATTTTGCTTTTTTTCGTTCATTAATTCGTTCATTCAATTCCTGTAGTTCCTTCTGGAGCACAGGGAATCCGTGAAACTCGTCCATCTGATCCTGTTGGCTGCCAGACTTTTTACTTCGTTCCATGTTTTGCCTGCTTCTCTGGCTTCTTCCTCCATTGTCTTCCTCCAAGTGTTCCTGGGACGCCCACATCTACGAGCACCCTGGGATTTCCAGCGCAGTGCAGTCGTTTCAAGGGCTTCAGTAGGTTTCCTCAAAGTATGACCGATCCAATTCCATTTTCTTTTCTTTATCCGAACATCAATTGGATGTTGATTTTTATTGTCCAGAGGTCTTCATTTGAGAGAGTTTCCGGTTATCTTGTGCTTATGATTCGGCCATAATATAAATGTGCAGCAAGTCAGTGACCCTCCATATCTCACAAGCATAAAGGAGGAGTACTGACAAAAGTAGGCATCTTCAATACGAACGTGATTTTGTTTGAAATTCAGTAATCGAAATGATTCGATAGTCCGAGTATGTAAGTGCTTTACGTAGTTCAGATTTTCGAGGTTGCTCTGTTATCAGGAAACCTTAGCCTTAGCGACTTAAAAAGCTTCAGAGACATCAACATTTATACCAAGACATTAACTTTAAAAGAACAAGAAATTCTTGGAAGAACTAATCCCCTCCTCTCCTATGATACGACACGGACCGCATATAAAGCGATGCGTCCAATAATTCTTCTATCGTTACGTGTGTATTCGTTGTCAGGATAGTGTTTCTACCGGCCAGTTACCTAGGAAACATAGCAGGGATATACACACAGACGCGCGGACTCATTGGAGGGATTTATGAAGTGCGCCGTTGAGATGGGCTCATACGTATATCGTGATGTACCTCATAAAGACTGATTCAGACATTCAGAAGTTAGTAGTGGGGATTCACAAACACACCGGTAGCATGAAAATCGCAAAGCATACTTCTATTTTTGGCTGCTATCTAGAGGAACTTCTTCTGCAAAGGTAAACCCTGCGTACAGACTCAAGTGTACCTTCCATTGTTACCATATACTGCTTCTGTTCGTAACTAAACAAACTCTGCATGTAACATCCCATAAATTGCTACCATCTTTTGCTCATATTCATAACTGCTTGATAACATAATTACAGGACATTTGGGAAGTTTCAGCCTTATATATCTAAGGATACAAATGTGTTGCAAAGATACTCACGTTGCAGGTATCACGCTTCATGGAGTTATAACTCAATTATGTTCATATTTCGAAAAATATAAGTAAAATATATTTCAAATATTAATTGAGGATATATACCAGGTCCATAACCAATTTTTGACCTTAATGAGTCCAGTTAACTGATTCGGTATAGCGACTAGGCTACGAGCTGTACGGCAAGGGTTCAGTTCCCGTCAAGGAAAGTTTCCAGACCGGCTCTGAGGCCCCCAGCTCCTAATTCATTGAGTATGAGAAATCTATCCCCGGGGAGTGAAGCGGCAGGGGCGTAAAGTTGACAACTCACATGGTCAAGAATAGTGTAACTGTACCTCCATTCAGGGTCGCGCCATAGCTCAAGCGGTTAGTCGCTGGCTTCCCACCGCGACTGCCCGGGTTCGGTCAAGTGGGATTTGTGGTGGAAAAAGTGGCGTTGGAGCAGGTTTTCTCCTAGTACTTCGGTTTCCCCTGCCAATCTTCATTCCACCAATTGCTCCACTATCATCTGGGGCTGGTACAAAGGCCAGAAGTGGCCGCAGTACAAGAGACTTAGTCCCACCCTACTAGCAATAAAAAATACCTCCATTCCACAATATGCCTCAAGATCATAGTGCTTAATTGCGTAATGAGGTTCAGATATAACTTTACTTTAACAAAATTACATTACACGTTATATAGCACATGATTAAATATGACCCATTTTCAGGCTATTACTTTCAACCATTAACAAATTTTAAAAAAAGTGTAGAGGTGTGATTGGGTATTTTGAAAGAAAATTAAAATGGTACCGTTTCGTGAAGTTCTTCACCGGAACAAAATAATGCTGCTCTGTCAGTGCAGACTGTGAGCCGTGTGTTATTGGACGTAACATTTAATCTGGTTGGAGAATCACACATTAATTGCCACAGCCCTACTGCTGACGTGCTGCTCATTAAAACCTGTTATGTGGCTGATTGGTTTATCCATGAATAATTGCTAACTGAGTCTACAATCAGACTAGTTTTAATTCATAGATCGAAATCACTGAATAGTAGATCAAATAAATTCTCCTAAATTACACTGGCCTGTACATACACACCGCTCTTGCTGGTGTGTCGGTTTTAGCTTCGTGTACACAAGATGCTGCTTTCGTATCTTGACTGGGTTTATCGGTTACTTCGATCGATATATTCCCCGTTTATCTCGGTCCCTTCAAGCTGTTTTTTGGAGACTGCTTACAAATGAGGTACGGCCGTGATATTGGTGAGCTAACTCTATGGAGGTGAGCTGTTCCTCAGAATCTATCAGTCTCTCAGCTGGTCATTATATGAACCTTAAAGTTCATTACCATTTCTCAAGGACTCGGATACTGGACATATTCTAAGCCAGATAAATCCACTGGGGTGTACTGGGGTTTCGGACTTTATCCTACTCTGTTGGGTCCGTTAGGAAGGCTAACGTAAATAAATAAACAACCTATATCTATCCTGTATCTTTGGTAAATTGTTGCTGGTCCTCGCCGTCATATTCATTCGTTATTTAGGGCCCCGCGGGGCCCATGGCCCATATTTTAACTGGGCAACCTATTTAACGTAGGATATCAGTATGGTTACAGATATAGTTCTATGTAAGATCAGGGTTTGTCAAGGGGAGATAACAGGAAAATATGCAAAAAGAATATTGTGAAAGTGCACATATAAATATGAAATTATAATAGAGAAAGTAGCGGAAAATAATGTAACAAAACAAATGAAAAACCAAATACACGAACTTAAAGGTAAGGTAAAGGTATCTCTGTAACAGGCCGTGGAGGTCTATAAGGATATGAGACGTCGAGGATCCTACATTTTCTACATAGTCGGCCAACAGATGGCGGTAAGGTTGTCAGCACTGCGCTCCAGCCACCCTTTACCCCCCAGGAAGATACCTGGTACTCATTTCTGTTAGACGCTGAGGCGACCACAGGGGCATAGTGCGGCTGGAAGGATTAGTCAAAATAAAAAATTCGAATTACTTCATGGGGAATCGAACACGCAACCTTCCGGCTTGTATTGTAATGCCTCAAACAACTACGCTACCGCGTGACCCCTACTTTAATGCATAGGATTAACTTAAATACTTTCATAACATAATTTATACATACCACTGACGCAATTTGTGTAACAAAAAATTGAACTCCGGCACTGAAGTCTTATAAATGTCCATGAAGAATGTCAGATGATATATTTCTTGTTATCTCCTGTTGTCAAATCCTGGTCTCAGGTGTATACACAACCGCTGTTATACTGACACAGGTTGTCCCGCGACTGAGGGTAGCTCTTGCCAAAGAACACAACAGTGTAGTTGCCTATCACACCCTTACGTCCAGTCATCGAAAAAATTGTGTTCTTTAGAATACCAGGCGGTGGACAAAGTCCAAAAGCTGAGCAATCCCTGTCGTCAGAACTACTTAGAGTCCAGATGAACCGCATATACATCCTCAGACTCAGGTCAAGACACCTGCCTCTCTTCCGCTGCTTGGATTATTCCAAATAATTCGTCAAACTGTGACGTCAGTGAATTTTCCCCTTTTCCAATCTTCGCCATTTTTGACCATCTTGAATTGCAGCACTTTCTAATCTCTGCAGTTGGGAAAGCGTCGCTCAGTATTCTGATAATCAGATCTGTGTTTTTATAACTTTTCTCCTTTTTTAAGTTCTCGTTTCATTTTACTTTAAACTAACAGAGGATTTTGCGCGTATATTTCAAATATTCCGTTAGGTTGTAGCTTCAACAGAAGGCGTCTTTGTCTGTCTATACAATTTTCATAAGCATTAAACAAAGGCCATCAATGTCTACAGTGAGTTTTGTTGAAAACTCGTATGAGAATAGAGTGTACGTGCAACATGCAGAATTACAATGCATAAGCAGTGTTTAATAGGCTTTCCGGAGTATTATGTTCACATTTCATTCGAGTATGGCAGCTTATCACTTTTCACTTTAAATCAACCTTCTTTTTCACATTGCACAGCTGTTTTGGAAACTTTGTGACACGGCTTCTCCCTCTGACGGAGTAGCCACAGCCGCATGAAGAGACAGGCAGACATGACAAGGAAACTAAATTTCAGTCTGCATTCACAACTCGTTCTCATGTTTTATCCTTTACATTATGGCGAGACTTAGAACATCGAGGGTCGACAGCTTTCATTTCATAATGAAAGAGACTACATTAAACTCATCTAATGCTTTAAATATGTGGAAATGCAGTTCAGTTTCCTGTTCTTTCGATAGCTCTGTTTAGGAAATGACACCGCTTGGCATGCAGAAGGCCCGGGTTCATTTGGAATGGGAGGGACTTTTGGATGACAGTGATCTCTTGTTTCTCAATCTAGCATTATTTATAACGTTAAAAAAATAATTTATTTGTAGCAGTGGTAGGAAAGGAGACAGTAATATTCTAAACACTGATTTATTTAGCTAGAATTTTGCGTTGTGGGGTGCACCTATATTCTTTAAGCCGGAAAATTTGTTACCATGGGTACTGGACATCGGAAGGATTATTATAGTAACGGTAGTAGTAGAGGCAGTAATGTTAGTAGTAGCAGTAGCAACAAGAGTGGCGGTGGCAGCAACAGTGGCAGCAGCAGTAGTATTGGCAGAAGTGATAGTAGTAACAGCAAAAGTAGCAGTAGTAGTAATGGTGGTAACAGTGGTGGTGGTGGAGGTGACAGCAGAAG
This sequence comes from Cryptotermes secundus, assembly GCF_002891405.2. Taxonomy (NCBI): domain Eukaryota; kingdom Metazoa; phylum Arthropoda; class Insecta; order Blattodea; family Kalotermitidae; genus Cryptotermes; species Cryptotermes secundus. Next base: position 3,122,924 of record NW_019725842.1, read on the forward strand.
TAGTAGTAGTAGTAGCGGCAGTAATGTTACTAGTAGCAGCAACAGTGGCAGTAGTAGTAGTAGTAGTAGTAGTGGTACTACTAGTAGTAGTAGTACTACTAGTGGTAGTAGTACTACTACTACTAGTAGTAGTAGTAGTAGTCGTAGTAGTA
>NW_019725842.1:3123214-3137148 GCF_002891405.2 Cryptotermes secundus
TGCTATTCTTAACATGTCAGTATGCTTTCAAAGCAAGATATAAATACTAAAATTTAACATATGTATATTATATATGTGTGTGCGCATTTTTCCTACCGAGTTAGCATTTAAAGTGAAATATAAAATAATTCAATTGCTCTTATTATTAATCATTCTTATTGATTTCCTTAGAACTATCATATTAATTATTGGTTTTGGTTTCCCTGGTCATATTGTCCTTATGCTCTTCTTTGTTGTGCAAGGCAGGAGCACTAAAATAGTTTCCTGCAATATGTTGTTACATAAGTCCGTAACGTAATTACCAGCAGCTGCACTGTCCTATTTCTGTAATTGGCCTTGCAGCTGTCGTTTACAATTGCTACTGATCCTCGTCAGCGCAGTCATTCTCGGGTCCAAGTCCCGCGGGATTCACTACATACTTTACCGTCTCAAATTCGAGACTCCCCCAACCTGGAGGGCCGAGTCCCCGTATGTATTGTATGTCCCCCAAGAACAGGGTGGCCCAATTATACCCCCAGGCACTAGGTTCCCTTTTTTTCGCCTTCTGTGGCTCGCAGGGCTATAGTGGAAGTATTCGACCCCGCCTCCACGCGGGATTAATCCTAATTGGCCTGTAATCTTCGTTATACAGCGTCAGGGTGGACACACAGAAACACAGTTCGTTCTAGTACCCTAGCCGTTTCCAAGGGAATGAGTTTGTGTCGCCCAACAACGGATTGTTCATTTAGAATCTGCTGCCCTAACAATGGCGCCTTCACATTGTTTTGTCTCCACGGTAACGTGTTTACCAAGCCGTTTCCTGGCCATTTATATCCCCTCTGGCTCCACAATTTTGACCTTCAGGCGTCATATCACAGTATTACGTTTTATGAAGTTTGGTTCATCGGTTCAAAAGTTGATAGGGGGGAGGCTACAAAGAAGCACGGACACACAGACAGCGTGGAGTTCGCATAAGCCTACTTTCATTTTTTAATAACGAAAGCATGCTGAATATCTGTCTTTGTGATGTATTATTGCAAAGAAGTTAAGCGTCTTTTGTGTTCTCTTTTTCTTTTCTCAATTCTCATTTTATATTATAAAAATTAAGGTGTACAAAACTTTAATTTTACCTTTCGTTTTATATACAGAATGTCATGTTCAAAGGTATTCAAAATAAAAAGTTATATCTCGGAAATTAGCTTTCATACACGTATCCGGTTTACGTCATCGGAAAGGAAAGCTAAAGTTTGTATTTTTTCATTCCCGTCTTACGCAAAAGCGCCAGCTGGTGACCTTCGGCGAGCTCATTAAGGATCTCGACAACACAGGAACAGGTTCAATGCTTGTAGTGGCTAGCAGAATTGCAATCACATACGGCTATCCAGCGTCGTTTTAGAAAGCAATATGAACATCGACCACCCGCTCATAAAAACATTCGGTTCTGGGACAACAAACTGAGGACTACAGGTAGTCTGTTGCATGTAAAATCTCCTGGAAAGACACGGATCTCTGAAGAAAATGTCAATCAAATTACGCAGAGAGGCATTCCAGCGAAGTCCGCGCAAATCAATTCGTGTTGCTAGCTTGCAACTACAGATTCCACCTTCAACAGTGCACGATGTGCTACACAAAATGCTCCACCTAAGAGCGTACAAGATTCAAATGGTTCATGCACTAAAACCGATTGAATAAATAGCACGCACAAACTTCGCTGTGGACACGCTAGAAAGAATTGACGCGTCACCCGATTTCCTCCGCCAAGTGTGCTTCTAGGACGATGCGACGTTCCATGTTATGGAGTTGTAAACAGGTATATAACTGCTGGATTTGGGGCAGTCAAAATCCATATGTCACATATGAGTTGGAGAGAGGCATCCCCAAAATGAACGTGTGTGCCGGTTTAATGCACGACAAGCTGAGTGGACCGTTTTCTTTTCGGAAAAGACTGTGACCGGATGTTGTTAGTTAGACATGCTGGAGCATTATGCGCTGCCCCAATTACGTACCATCTCAAACTGTCCTCCAACAAGATGGGGCGCCGCCACATTTCTGCCACCAGTTAGGAATCACCTGAACAGAGATGGCTGGGAGATGGATCGGCAGATCAGATCGGTGGACTGATTGCTTAGCCTCCTAGGACGCCAGATTTAACCTTATTGGATTTTTTCTTGTGGAGTTATGTGAAAAACATTGTCTACAAGGTTAAGGACAACACCTGATAGCTCGCATAAGGGGCGCTGTGGCTACGTTAACGAAAAACATGGTTCAAGCAACGTGGAACGAGGTCGAATATTATACTTCGATAATTTCCCTTTGTAATGGTGTACTTCATTAATGTGTCTACAAAATGCTTCCTGAGATATAATTATTTAATTTTGAATACCTTTCATCTGGACAGCCTGTACATGGGATACGTGGNGCGTTGTGGCTACGTTAACGAAAAACATGATTCAACCAACGTGGAACGAGGTCAAATATCTTCTGTATATTCGTCGTGCCACCAAGGGAGCCCTCATTGAAATTTATTGAGAAAGATATATACTCAGAAATAAACTTCGATAATTTCCCTTCGTAATGGTGTAACCCATTAATGTGTCTACAAAATGCTTCCTGAGATATAATTATTTTATTTTGAATACCTTTCATCTGGACAGCCTGTACATGGGATACGTGGTCTGCCGTCATAAGAGAAGTACTTGCATTTATGGCATGTTGACCCGAGGGAGGAATAAGGAGGCGCAGGAACGTGGAGGCGGTTAAGTAATGAGAACCTCAACCAATCGGACTCTTCACTAGTTGTTATCAGGAATACCATAAATGTGATTAAAACCGGAAGAACGAGCAACACTCATGCAGCACATGAGAAATACATACAAAGATTTTTTTCGGAAACCCCAAAGGCAAGAGACTGTCTGGGAGGCTTAGGCGTAGATGGGGAGACACTTTTGTTGGATCTTTAAGGAACCCATGTTAACTGAAGTCCTGTGGCTCAATGTGGAATACATTGGACACAGAACTGTTGCGGATATTGTAATGATCCCTGGGTTCGGCAGAAGTCGAGCACGTCATGAAAAGCAGGGAGATTATCAGTTTCTCAGTGCGGGAACTCTAATGTTTGGAAGTATCAGCCGTGATGATTTGATCTGTGTGTCAGTATTCTATTCCAGTTATTAAAACAAACAATATTTGAAGAGTTGTATCTTCTGGGATATAAAGCAAGGTTTCTGGAGATAGAAATTTCTAGAAGCAGGCCGGGAAGATATCACATCTTGACACACAATGTATCTGTATGCTGTTTCCACGGTTTATAGAGCCCAGCCGTTGGTTCTTATCTTTATTCAGTTCAATGCAGTCCACATTTTTCATGAAATTTTCCAACATTAATTTTGATATTAGCTCCCTGTTTGTACTTATGTTTGCAGCGCGACCTCTTCTTTTGGAGTTCAAAAACTGAAAATTGTATTAGTTTTTCATTCTGTCATACCTGTTACGTACATGTTCTGTGAATCCGATCGTCCTTGGTTTCATCATACAGAATAATAAATGAGTAGCATTCCTTCTTAACTTCATTTTCTACGCTCTGTTACTATTTCCTCTTTCAGCTTTAAATATTTTTCTGGCCATTTCACCCCGAACAGACTTGGTCTTCTCTTGAGCTGACATAAAATTTTTCACACTCGTACAGACCAAGAGCTACATAGTGCTCAAAAAGTGTCTTTAAGTCCATAAATTAAGTTCTGTAATATGAAGTATACTAATGTCTTTACTGTCTTTGTTTAAAGAATATTCTTCGTGATTTATTACACGTCTTTGCATAAGCAATTAATTCACAGGCTTCTGGTTCATATACATATGTGTAATAAGGTGAGGCAGCCAGGCAGATACTGCACAGTGGTTGATTGCAGACGTTAGGCGTCTGCATTCAATCCGTTGTGATGAACATCAGAGCTTTCGTATTCCATGAGGTACACGAGAGAGACCGTAGCTTAAATAAGACAATGGCTCAGACTTTCTGCTATTGGAAACTATATGCATGACATAGCAGGCCGTAAGCCTGTTGTTTGAGATGCTGGATTACGTGGTACGATTATGCACACAGAACACTAACAGACTGTTTCTGTGATTCGGCAAAGTACAAGAGATACATGTGAGATTAATTTTGTACCATAATCATGGCTTGCCTGAAATTTCGCTTAAATTAACCTCAAATGGAAGAAGAAACTTTTAAAAGCAAAACAGCTCTATTTGATTTAGGTATTAATGCATACTTTCAGTAAAGCAAAACTATCGCTCAAATCAACATTGCTTAGCGAAGCGGTGTCTTGAAAGAAATTTAAAACTATGAAAGACATGAATTAATTGTGGTGCTTTATGCCAGAAGAAAATTAATCTCTTTACATTCAATATATTTCATGATGTATACGGAGTTTTTAACGTTTCAAAGGCTGAGTTCAAGAAAGCTATTCAGTTTGTTTCATTCTGAATGTGTCCTACTAATATCCGCTCAGTCTCAACGTTGTAAATTCTTTAAACCTGTATTATATTTAGTAGTGTTAGCAGCTCACTTACCACAATATTCATTGAAGGAAAGAGTATATAGATCCTTCTTGTAACTTGTTTCCTATCTGATAGAAAAGGCCATCCCCCTGTTTGCTTCCTTCGAATTAACTTTTCTTATTCCTGTGATATTTTTTTTAATTCTAGTGGGGTGGGACTAAGTCCCTTGTACTGCGGCCTCTTCTGGCCTGTTGCACCAGCCCCAGATGATAGGTGAGGGTGATTGTGGAGCAATTGATGGAATGAAGATTGGCAGGGGAAACCGAAGTACTTGGAGAAAACCTGCCCCAGCGCCACTTTGTTCACCACAAATCCCACTTGACCAGACCCGGGATCGATCCCGGGCCGCCACGGTGGGAATCCAGCGATTAACCGCTTGAGCTATGGCGCGGACAAGCACAGGACTTGGTGTGTGCCGTAGTGTTATTTTTGAGTATGTAAATTAGTGAGCGCCGGTCACGGTAGCCGAGCGGTCTAAGGCATGCACTGTCTTCGCTCGCTTGGAAACCGGGATCGTGGGTTCGAATCCCACTCAGGGCATGGATGTTTGTGTTAGTTTTTCTGTGTTTATCTACAGGTAGAGGCCTTGCGACGAGCTGATCACCCTCCCAAGGAGTCCTACCATATGTGTAAGATCTAGAAAAACCGAAGTGAACGGAGTTCATGGAGGTAGTCCTAGGCCCACTGAGGCTGTAGTGCGAAGGGAAAAAAACTAGTTAGCGTGACATAATCATTTGTAATTACGAGTCATAAGCGTCCAATAAATCCACTATCCATCCAAACCCCGTGTATAATCACTATCAGGTGACAATATATTCATACTGAATTTATGCAAATTATTTAATGCCTGCAGTGCTGATGTTGGCAGTTGAAACGGTTTGCAGACAGACGGAGAAGCACAAGAAGCTCCATAATAGATTGAAGTTTCACAGTTGGTTAAAATACTGTATCATATTAATTATACACAAAGTAGAATTGTTCATAGATGTTGCTGTTGTCTATCGGCCCTCAATCAACGGCGTTATTTCCGTGACAGAACCAGGCTTTCATAATGCGTGTTAGTTTCCCTGAATGTATTCAGATCACGTTATGATTGACTTAGGATAACGGTGACCCTGAAACTGTGCTACCGAGAGTAGCCGGAAGCGGAACTAGCACGTCGGTGGGTAGTTGTTGACTTGGGGGAAGTATAATTATGGACGGCATTTGACGTTAATGAAGACTAGAAAGTGGTGATATATGCGGAATAGAAAGGATTAGAGAGGAAGTCATCATACCATATTTCACGATATCCCAAGAGTTCGGCTACAGAGAATGAAGGAAATCAGGAATGCGTATATAATAAACAGATCCTTATCCAAGACTCGAAATGATACCTGCAGGGTATAAATTAGACCTGTCCTGTGGCACTCATGTAATTCAGTGCATTTGAACGTAATGCAAATGTTCGGAAAATTGTCAGTCCCCATTGATTAATTCTATCCGTTTGTAGTTAATTAGAATTTACGCAAAGGCTGATCTCCTGTAGTCTTCTTACATAAACGTCGACAGTCTGAAAGATATTGTTCAGGTGTGTACAAATGGACAAACGCACACGAGGAATCTGTCCATAACACTTTCTTCAGATGAGCTGAAACAAAAATATATGGCCTCATTTTCAATTTGTAAAGTATTCCGTCTGTAATGCAACAAAATCAGTCCTTCCTTAAAAACACTAAAATATATTTAATTCACAAAAAAAGTGTTTGTTAAATATTTTAAAATGTCATGAACTATATACATTTGTTCTTGCTCCTGCATGTTTCGGCCGCACGTGAGTCATCATCAGGCAACACTAAATATTTTGGGAGACCATTGCACTGTACACTTCTTCTTTGTACTCTCGGGCACGTCGTCGTCGTCGTCGTCGTCGTAGTTGTCGTTAATTTTTTTCATAGGATATGTTCATCCTATTTTCTTTAGCGGTCGTTTCAATGTTACCCTTTAGTATCGTTCACTTCAGTTGTGTATGTTTTAGTGTTGTATGTAGCAGCAAGAACGAATGTACGTACATAGTTAATGACATTTTAAAATATTTAACAAACACTTTTTAGTGAATTAGATATATTTTAATATATTTTAGGAGAGGACTAACTTTGTTGCACTAGAGACGGAATACTTTACAAAATAGAAATGATGCCCCAATGCAACAGAATGCTGAAATATAAAACATGTGCCCTGTTTATATACGTATATAACATGTATATATATAAATGTTTGTATGCAATATCTGCTCTAATATCTGTGTACGTTTATGTTACGGTCTGTATGCAAGAAGGTTATTTTACAGCCTTCAGAATACCTCGTTCGGCTAGTCCAGCGGAAGGGACACACTCCGTTGTCAGCGATTTCCCCGCGTATTCGGAGAGAGGTTTATTTGAGAGCCTGCAGAAAAACATCGTTCGGCCAGCCTAGCGGAAGGGACGCGCTCCCCGTATCAACATTTTTCCCGCGTGTTCGGACCGCAGTGCATTGACAAGTCCGTGGACCAAAAACACAAATAAGAACCCATCCAGATCACAGCAAAAGCCAGATATGGATCCTCGTTGGTCCATGGATGCTCACATTTACACCCGATAAGTTCCTTTTCGGAAACAGAACATCTGAAACTTAAAACTTAAAATCCCTGCCTCCTGTGCACTGCGTCTAAGCGATTTTCGAAACGAATGTTCAAGCCTACAACCGATTACATCCAGGCTCCCTTCATTCAACACCCGACATTTTGTTTCATTTCCCTCTCTATTGTCCATTAACGACACAGTCACTCTGAATTTATTTACGTTTAAAATATTGCTTGAAATTCTTTATTTGGATCCGTCGTAACACAACAGTGAAACTGTCTAGGTCAATGTCAACTTATCTACGTGTTTCGGATTTTAAAGCCGTCACCAGGCAAATACATGTTTACTACACGCACACACTATTGAACTGCATTTCAGTGTGACGGTAGACAACTTGACAGCTGTTACAATATAAAACTAAAAGATATAAAAATACAATAAAATTATAAAATTATTATAAAATGGAAGTTATACAATAAAATATGGTTAAGAACTTTTCATGTAATGTTTCATACTATGAAGTCAGTTGTTGCGACTTTACTATATTCCAGCTGACATATAGCGGTATGTTAATGACTTGTAAACGTACAGATAACTGCTTGGAGGGCCGTGGTATTGGTGTAGTATTATTTGACATTAATTGTTTAACCGGTGCCTCGTTTTACAATCTATTTTATCGGCTCTGGTTCGAATACAGATTGCATTTCATTTCTACCTTTATACCTTGTATTATTATAGTGTAACAGTTGTCAAGTATCGAGCTCCATTGTACCATCACATCAGTAGTTTATGAGTGTAGTAACCATGTATTTGCCTGATGACGGTTTTAAAAGCCGAAACATGTAGCTAAGGTGATACTGAACTAACCCGTTTCATTGTTGTGTTACGACGGATCCCAGTGAAGAATTTTATACAATAAACACGACAGGATGCACCCAATGTGAAAAAATAATGCTTTTTTATTTCAAGATGAAACTTCATGAAATATGTGTCGGAAACTTTTCTTTTACCCTCGAAAGTTGAATAACGGCCGTCTGTTGCTATCGTTACACCGTTGTTCATTGTCCACTGGCCATTACTTTAGTTAAAAAAAAAGGTAAAGCTATCCCTGTAACAGGCCGAGAAGGACCATATGGTTGTTAGACGTCGAGGCTCCCACCTTTTCTCTAGGCAATCGGCCCACAGATTGGGGCAAGTTTGTCATCCTCACGCGCCGGAAGTCCTTAAATCCCAGGAAGATTCCTGTTACTCATTTCTTTTAGAGGCTGAGTCGACCCCAACGCCATACTAATGCTTGTAGCATTACGTAAATTGAAAAGAATCCACCTCATCGGGACTTGATGCTTGTAGTATAGTGCCTCAACGCTACCGCGTGCCCCGTCCATTGCTTTAGTAACATTTTGAAGTTATATGACGTTTCGTAAATTAGGTTCACTTCTGTCATCATGTATTATAAAATTAAAGGGCTCGTATGTAGTTGGGCCACTTGTACAGAGCTTGTCTCGATCACTGGGCTGCGAAGGGAGCACTTGGCAACCTGTAGTACCTACTACCGCCTTTATCATATCTGGAAAACAGGGATGTTAGCTGGAATTAAAACGCCAGACACATCCGTTGCTATCAGATATCACCAGCGGGAACAGAGAATGTAAACAGTTTAAGGTCAAAAGTATTACATCACATGCTGTAGCTTGAGGAGTAATAAGTTACATCCTTCGTTGCCCAGTGATCTAGGCTATCCCTGTCTAAGGGCCCAACTAAAGTGCATCCTTTGCTCTTTATTGCCTGACGAAGGAAGCAGATGATTGTTCCGAAAAGCTGTAAAATTGTGAAGTTTAACTAAGGCAATGAACAATGCCCAACGCAATAGCTTTACAATTAAATATTTTCCTTCTGTTCTATATAACACAAAAGCTCGCTTCGCAGCTGCTGTTCAAAACTGTATTTCAGAGATATTCTGTAATGTGTATAGGCTACTGGCCTGGCTACTGCCAATGCGTCCGCACTCACGCCGTGTACCCTGTCTCTCTGTGTAAGGTAATGGCCAAGTTTACACTAGATCTACACGGTCCCACATCCCAGAATACGGCACTCTTCTTTAAAGGTAAAGTTGTCCCTGTAAAGTAAAGTAAAGTAAAGTAAAGCTATTCCTGTACCAGGCCGTGAAGGCCCATAGGGTTGTGAGACGTTGAGGGTCCCACATTATCTAGACAATCGGCTCAAAGATGGCGGTAAGGTTGTCAGCCTTACGCGCCAGCCGCGCTTTACTCCCCAGGAAAATTATTTAATTAATTCCTGGTACTCATTTCTGTTAGAGGCTGATTAAACCCCAAGGCCTAGTGTGGCTGGAAGGATTAAATCAGTTGAAAAAAAAATCCAATAACCTCATCGGAACTTGAACCCGCGACTTTCCGGCTTGTAGCATTGCCCCTCAACCAACTACGCTACCGCATGCCCCAAACTTATCCCTGTGTTTAACTAATTAAGCACTACGCCATGAAGGCGTATGGGGGAGTGGATATATAGATCCACATTTTCTTGACCTCGGCACTAGCTGGAGTTAAGTGGTCCGCTTCTCGCCCCGGTGTTCCTGTGTTCCATTTCGATTTTTGGCTGTTCTGACAGATGCTAAGGCGTACTCGTCTCTGATCATGACTGCTTAATTTGCACAATCAACTTCTCACTTAAAAATTAATCATGGCTGATTCAGTATAATCAGTAAAAGTAAAGTAAAGTAACGCATGTACTGTCTTCGCTCGCTTGGGAACCGCGATCGTGGGTTCGAATCCCACTCAGGGCACGGATGTTTAGTTTGTGTGTGCGTGTGTGTGTGTGTGTGTGTGTGTGTGTGATTTTCTGTGTTTGTGTACAGGTAGAGGCCTTGCGACGAGCTGATCACCCGCCCAAGGAATCCTACCGAATGTGTAAGATCTAGAAAACCCGAAGTGAACGGAGAAGTTCATGGAGGTAGGCCTAGGCCCACTGGGGCTGTAGTGCCAAGGGGGAAAGAAAAGGAAAGTAAGCAAAGGTATCCCTGTAACAGGCCGTGGACGCCCATAGGGTTGTGAGATGTTGAGTTTTCCCACATTTTCTAGACAGTCGGCTCAAAGATGGCGTTAAGGTTGTCAGCCTTACGCGCCGGCCGCCCTTTACTCCCAAGAATATTCCTGGCACTCATTTCTCTTAGGCTGATTCGACCCCAGGGCCATAGTGCGGCTGGGAGGATTAGGTAAATTGAAGAAAATCCAATGACCTCTTCTTGATTCGATCCCGCGACCCTCCGGCTTGTAGCATAGTGCCTCAACCAACTACCTACATTAATGTGTACTTAAAGATGTCAGCACAGTTCCGATCAATATGCTTTGATTCTGATTAGAATTTGAAAAATGCTGAGTTAAGCTGAGATCTAAAAGTTTCTACTGTCACTATTCAGTATCATCAAAGTCATAATTTGCAGGAGGAAATCGGATTATGATTGAGTGATAACAAAATTTTCACCCGTTTTGAGACTAAATTAATTTAAGTAGCTACGCTAATGCTTCAAATTCTGTGTAAATAATTTGTAATCACGACTGTCTCCGATGAATGTCCTCTAGTGATTCTTAAGTCTTCTGTGACATCTTTTGTTATTTCTCTGAGTATTGCTTCATAGCCGCTTTCGGTTCCAGTGTTCAGCTTACATTTTCAAACGTATACAAATTTTTATTTGATTATTGCGCATTCTAATATGTCAGTACATCCTTTCTCCCTTGAATTTAATTAATATCGTTTAGTTATTAATGAATCTAAAAGCATGTGTATTGGCATTTACCTCCTGAAGTTTGTCTTTAATACGTAGAATAACAGGCCGTCATTTTCGATTGTCAGATCTGCTATTCTTTCGTTGATATAAGGCACAATAGATCACTGTGGTCGCGGTGCAAGGGCCAAGAAGGTTCATCCCTTATACATTCATTCGTTGATATATAAGTGAATATACTATAATTCCCTAAGCATTCAGGTGGAGGGGAAGATTACACCAAATGTTTGACTATATATTTCAGATAAATTACGAAAATTATGTCACATGCTGTCAGATGTAGCAGTGCCTATTATGGTTAAAATGTCTACATTTGAATACTTCTAGACTTAAATAATATTAAAGTTCAGTATCATTCTAAATTAAATCATATTGTGAACAATCAACGCCCTGTGATCTAGCGATGAAGGCTACGTCCCACGTCCGCAGTCAGAATGCCTCTGTAAATGGAGACAAGAACACCCGAATGGAGCATGGGTTGGTCGAGCGAGGTCCATTTATTGGCCCTCTCGGTCACCTGATTTGGCCGCATCTGACTATTTCCTTAGGGACTACATCAAGGACCAAAAGCATCGTCACTCTCCCCCACAATGAACCCTTGATGAATTGCGAGCAAGGATTGTTGCAACTGTTGCCATGGCTACAATCGGACACATGGGCTGTTGCGTTGCGTCAGGATACCACGTAGAGCATCTCTGCACCTGAGAAGCATAATAGTTGATGTACTTTTAAGCAAAGTACAGATTTGTGGAAATGAAAAATTCACCTTGAAAAATGTGCAATACCTTGCACTTCGCTTCATATTCACAGCCATGTTTGTTTTGAAACACGACTATTCAAAATGCCATCTATGTAGGAAGAACTACCTGAACCTACTTCAAAATTTTGACCTTGGCAGTAATACTTGTAAAGTGAGAACTTATGTTACCCACCAAAGGAAAAATGGAACAAATATCTTCATTTAAAATGACAATATATCATGTAATTTTAGAGCACAGTCATGTTTATTTGCTCGAGCATACAGAGTCTAAATATATCTGAAACTGCTGTTACACCAAAAGGTGATTTCATGATAGTACGAGTAAATGGCTAATATCTTTTTCTCGGAGATAGTTCTGTATGACAGATTACTGATGAAAAAAATGAATCTGCGGTATGATAATTCTTTAGTTTAGGATATCTGTTTGCACATATTTTTTATTCATTAGGCTGTGATTAATTATACAGTATTTTTTATTTATTAAACGACGCTGTTTCAACAGCTTCGGTTTCTTATTGTCAATGAGGAAATACGGGGTGATTAGGAATAATAAATAGGCGAGGGTGTGAAAGGTGACGGTCGTGACATATTTATGGTTGTGTGACGTCATTTCTGTTGCTGGCTAAAAACATTACAGTAACATCATTCGTAGTAGCGAGACTCTTAGCCGAAAATCGAACCGAGGGCCTGTAATAAATCAGACTTCGAAGTACTATACACCAATATTCTGTTGTGAGGAATAAAGTTAACGCTTCTTGAACGCTCTCTGTAATACCAAACCTCTCTGATTCCGTATAACGCAAGAAATTAAAATAATTTTAGTACACAGTTCCCATAAACACGGACATTCATAGTTAGAAAATCAGCTTCCGAAATGACAGATGCCAGAAGCCTGACTACATTGTTCATTCTCTTTGTAGTTTGAAATTGGTTACAGTCCGGTAATATAAATGGCATTTATAAAAGAACTATGTCTTCTGGGACACAACATCATGTAGTCCGTTGAAAATTCTTTGCTTGCTACCAGCTTTATGCCAGTGTCTTGTTTGGATTATTTTTAGACCCTGAAGATGGAGGTGACATATTCTTCCGAAACCTAAGATTTTCAACGGGTTACTCGGCGTTATAACCCAAAATATAGAACTCTTCATAACCACCGCTGTGATAACCTCAGATCCGACATTTGTAAAAGATAGATTGCCAGAAATATCCTGCCGCGTGTCACTCCAGATTTTCCTTTTTTATTAATATCATACGTGTATGTGTGGGCAGATCTCCATTCACATGTGAGGGTGGATTTCCATTCGCATGCGACCCTTTAAAGGGTTGTTCAGCAATAATATATCTCTTTTGTGGAATATTTGGAATCAATGTGCCCTAGTTTCGTTTATTGCAGCCATCCGCTCTTTTTCACTGACGATTGAAATTGTTTGATCATTTATGTTTGATCAGTACATTAATTTGACCGGATTGTGGAGATTTAAAAAAGTCATATCCATAATTGGCTTATTCTTCAAGCCGGTAGGTCGCTTGTTCGATTAGGTCAGTGTTCCGCAACCGGTGTGCCGCGGCACACTGGTGTGCCGTCACAAGGTGAAAGGCGTGACGCGAACTTTTACCTATTGTAAGAAATTAACTGTCGAATTTAATTAGTTTTATTTTATGCCAGTTACCGTGTTTCATGTGCTTGTATTTCATTCTCAGCCACTGTACTGATTAAATAAGAGGATGCTTGTTTATTCTTTATTNCGCATCTACGCGGCTTCTTTGATAAACTTACCGCATGTTATGTATACGTGCTTTTCCCCAAAACTGCATGGATTAGCATGGGATTTCATGTCTTTTATAACGCTGTTTCGGTATTTGCCCCTGTTTGTTAGAAGTTAGAGCTTCTTCAACTTTATGACTTTCTTCCTGTAACGATGCATCCACCGATTGTTGGACTTCATTTAAAATTATAAATATTTCAAAAATAAGTCGGTATAGTGTCACTTCTTCCGTGTGAAGAGTAGAGATCCCGCGTTTTACAATTCTTTCAGTTCTATCACAGCTGTGCTCTCAAGCAGTTCACAAATTATGGTTGCTAGTTAGAGAATTTCTGATGGGTCGTTTGAGATGTCTCCGACTGTATGGCCACTTGTTGTCGGCAATAAAGTGGTGATGGACACAATTAAAGAACATTTAGAAATGCTGCAGCAGAAATTCAATGAGTATTTTGGAGAGAGTGTACAAGATTTCG
>NW_019725842.1:3137358-3207971 GCF_002891405.2 Cryptotermes secundus
TCAAAGAGGGAGCAGCTCAAATCCATCGATGAAGAAATGAGACTTGCGTTGTCAACGATTCCACCACGGATCAGTCGCCTGTGTGCAGCTACGCAGGCGCAAGTATCACATTGAAGGTATGAGTAGAATTACTGTATTTACTTTAATAGTAATAGAAGTGTATTTTCTACACTCTACAGTGAATTGAAGTTCATTAATTGTTAATAAATGCACGACTCGATTTCTGTTTAATGATAGTAAAATAACAATATAATAATATTATAGTAATAAGTTGATCACTTTACGTATTTATATTAATTGTCTGATATCAATCGTTTTTGAAGGGAATAACATTTTGGTGTGCCGTGCTGAGTCATGGATACTTCATGGTGTCCCGCGAGTAGAAAACGGTTGCCATGGGTTTGTCAATTGACCCAATTTTCCCAGGCCCAATGGGTCGACTCAGCCTGTAACAGAAATGAGTACAAGGAATCTTCCTAGGGGTAAAGGTCTAGCGGGGCGTCATTTTAACAATATTGCCGCCATCTGTGAGCCGATTGTCTAGATAATGTTGGAGCCTCGACGTCTCACAACCCTATGCGCCTTCAGGCCCTGTTATAGGGATAGCTTTACTTTTGCTGTGTCCATGATGGTTGTTTACTTTGAGGTTGTTTTGGGCTGGATCGTGATCGAGACTGGTTTTTCTAAAGGACACAGTTGAGTAGGGTCTTTTCATTCCTTACATTTGATGACAGAAACGTGTCCAGCTGTGTGTATCAGATATATTCGAAACAGTTGGACTTGTCCCGCGTAACAGGTTTCATATAATGAAGGAGCCTTTATCATAAAAATTAAGACAATGATTACAGAAAATAAGTTATCCTACAGTTTTTTGATATTTCAACATTACTCTCTTTGTTTTTAAATAATCAGACTTACAAACAATCATGGAAACATATAAAGAAATAAAGATTTGTTAAATTAATCGAACTTAGAACTGATATGGTAATTTAATAAAGGATGTTCAGTAGAACCACTAGAAGCGTGAAGATTATCTAGTATTACCAAATTCAGTTCCTGCCGCTAAGAAAGCGTACTGAACCTCACTTGTAAGGATCAGTTATTTAACGCTGTACGGGAGAACAATCGCTCTTTCTTAAAAGATTCTTACGAAACCCATAAATGAGCGCTACGGGAAAATGGCTCTTTCTTTGATACAGCTGGTACGTATGATTACTACTGTAAACTAAGTGGCTAAATTAAAGGGGAGATTATTAATATAAAATTAAATAATGGGCCTGAAACAACTCAGGCGGTTAGCCACCGGCTTTCCACTCCTGTGACCCAGGCTCGAGAGTATGTCAAGTCATGTGGAATTTCTGGTGTTCAAGGTGGCACTAGAGCGAATTTTCTTCTAGTACTTCGGTTCCCCCCGCCAATTCTCATCCCACCAACTCTTCCGAATGCATTAATCATCCTGTCATCTATGCAATATTGTCTTGACACCGACAGCGGCGGTTAATATCAAACTTAAACTTATCAAGTAATGGATTGTATTTTACGCATTCAAAATGTATTTTACACAGTGTAATGTGCATAGATGTAAGTAATGAACATATATTCTTGTAGAATTGCTGGATAGTTGTTGATAGTTGCCAGCTGGCTGCGTATAAGTCCCCTGTAAGTGCGTAGAATCCTGTGGCATTGAAGTGTGTAGTTTCTGATGCATAATAAAACCTCAAGGTTAGGCAGGATCAGGTATTTAAGTCTTTCTCTATCTCCTATAATTGATCTAATTTCTGTAAACTTTGCAACACAATTGTCTTGTGTAATTTAAAGAATTTAAATTCTGTAACCGTAAATTTATTTCAAGAAGTGTCTTGTAGAGCGGCAACGCTTCACTTGACAATTCTTAATATCGCCCTTTACCCCCAAGGAAGATTCCTGGCACTCATTTCTTTTAGAGGGTCATAATGAGGCTGGAAGGATTAGGTCAATTGAAAATTTCAGTGAGCTCATCGGACATCGAAGCCGCGACCTGTCAGCTTGTGGCATAGTGCCTCAACCAACTACACTACCGCATGCTCCCAACACATGTTTAAGCAGATTTAATTTCTATTTATTTGCTGTATGGAAAGTACTTCTAGCTATTGTTTCGTTATCGTGTCATGCTGAGTAAATTCTTCTAAGCACTGTAAGGTGTCAATATGAAGAGAGTGCGGTCTAATACCTGGAATGAACTATTTTCATCTTCATGGTAGAAAACGTAAAAGTTAAGACAGTCATTATAATACACTATGTTATATGAATATCCTTCCGACCGTAGACGGAATTGATCAAATTGTGTTTAATTTCTTAACGCTAGAGTCATTTATCAAGTCAATCCCGAAATAGTTTAGCTATTTCACATTTAGAATATAGATCTACTTGTAAATGTGGCAGCTGCTTAACATAGAAGTCAATATTCGCATCTTACCTTTCTCGGCTACTGAAGTCATCACAATGAGGTGTACCAAAATGGCGACGCCAAGTAGGGAAAGTGTTCTGGAGAGCGCCCATTGGACCATGGCGGTCGGTGTATTCCTCGACTTCTTCGTGTCGATGCCCGAAGTAATGGTCCGAGCCCCCAGATACATTGGGGGCGAGCAAACAAATCTCTAGGGTGCGGAATGCCTTCACCACGGCCTTGTTTGCAGTTTTGGCTTACGCTAGCAGATTGTAACAGACTTAGTCATGATCTTGTGTAGAAACATTTATCCACAGGAAGCGATTATTTAATAGAAAAAGGATGTAATATGTTTGTGTGTATTTTTGAGAGAGAGAGTCACTTGTCACAAAGAAATATATAACTGAGGTCAGTCCAAGTTCAACTCAAAACTTCTTTCACACGTGATAATTCGCCTTAGTTTAGTGAAGTATTCTGTAACCTTTCAGGTTTTTAGACTTTATTGTGATTTTTAGCTCAGTTAGAATGGTGACGTTTTGTTTATTATCCTCAAGGCGTTATGAATTGCTCCTATTTCACTTAATACACGCTTACATGACACAGTCTAGAAATCTCAGCTGGAATATTTATGGCTCATTGGAATAATGGTAAATTTATCGGTCCTTAGAGGTCAACACACTGTTCCGAGAAACTAAGATTTCTTACGGGTCATTGAAACGTTTGTTTCCCTTACGTTTTACGAAAGCCATTCGAAAGTAGGCCTTTCAATAGAAAGCACATATTCTATGTTGCTGTTAGATCACTTGAAATCCGCCCGCATAACAGAAGACTGTGCACATATAATGCAACTATATTGACACCAGTTACAAAGATTTATATTTGCCTCATAAAGCCAGAAAATTTGTGTGAAGATATAAGAATGTATGGAGCCTCTGGGCCTCTCTCGGAATAAACAAACCGGAAGTTGAGTGTTGTCGACAAACAGCGCGCCCACTCTTAGGGCGAGGACACAGCGGAAACGAGAGTTGTGAGAGCAGCCGTCCTCATTAAATCTAGAACTTATGAGACTTGCCTGCATCGGCATCCGTAACCATCTCTGTCACACGCGTTAAGAACTTGAGCAGCAGCCAAACATCATCTTTGGCTACTTCCTCCAGTTTTTTCTTTATAAATTTCTTATTTATATTCGTCCCCTTCTCGTATATTTTTTATTTATCTTATGGATTTTTTACCGGCAGCAGCAGCTGTTGCCTCTAGTGACGGAAGCAACTCCTTGGGAGAAGGCAAGTCTGATGTTTCGTTGCCGTTAGAAGAAAAAATTAACAAATAAATTGTTTTCCAGCTTCAGTACTTTCTTTCAGTGTAGCATAAGGAGGGAAGATAGTGTCTAGCTGTTGAGCAGATGCACCAATGCACTAATCAACACTTACACTTTATACGTATAAATAAAATTATGTATACATGTTCATCTCGTGAAACTACCCAAATCCATTTTCTGGTTCGGGGAAACTAAAAATCACACAAACTCACACGCATACAACTCGTAGCTCAGTACGCCGACTTAGAACGGTGAACTTGCACACGGCCTCTGAGACAGAAAACGGACAAAGTTTCTTCGAGAAAACACGAACATCCGATAAAGACATTTGCTATCAAATATATATAAAACACTGTAATAACTGGAAAAGCTATTAATGTTATCGGATGGTAGTTCCGTATGAAGTTTTGGCACGCTGAAAAGTTATCACTTATTGATTTTAGGCTCTTGTTCATTTATTGGTTTTCAATTTTGGCGCAGTGCCCGAACGTTCCCGAAACGAGCATTTCGATATTACTACATCATTTTTCTATTCGTTTCGTCTTTTTTTGCACCTATTTCGCGTCACTTTCCAGAATCTTCTTGCATTATTTCTTTACACAGCATGCTTTACACAACAGTCTTAAACACTGAAGCCAGCATTATTCTCGAAACCGCACGTAGTAAACGAAACTCAGGTGAGTCGTGTAGCAACATTTGACTTACATTCAGAATAATACGAAACGTCACTCTTAATGCCAAACTAGTTGGAAACGTCACATGCGCGGTGGGAAGCAATAGCGCCCCAGGGGCGCAGACAGCAGCTTGTGTTGTAGACGCGACGTGACGCGAGTCAAGTTTGGGAGCCTACTACCGCGACGTCCGCCGATAAGCCATGCCGCCCGCCACCTGCAGCGGCGGTGACGACGCGCCTCGGCGCTGCGCGGAGAAAACCACAGCGTTCAGCAGTCCTTACAACGGCTTCTCGTTTGGTCTAACGCTCCAGCGTGTTGAAAATTACATCAAGTTTGTGCTTAATGACAGGATTCATACTTCCGGCGATCACATTCTAACGGCGGGACGTCTCCTAAGCGCTACATTTTACATTATCGAAAGAGAACAGCAGATTTGTATGTGATTCAGTATTAAAGCAGTCTAACTTACTGCCCCGATATAGGCCTGCGTATATTGTCATGGTCTAATTTTAACAGATGGTGAAATCATTTGTACTTGTATGAATAAGATGAAAGTTGTTTAAACTTTGTCATTTTCAGAAGTTACATGCCGCAGACTGTGGTAGCTGATTACGAATTGTCAGTAGGTAGGAATGTGGACGGCGATTTTATAATCCGATCAAAATTCTACCATCCAAATGCTATATATATATATATCCCTACGCCACAGAACTCGGTGAAATAACCTTAAGAAAAATTTTGGGTGGTGAATCCGTAGTCGAAATAACATATGAAAACTAAATCTACCATCTTCTTGGATGTGACGCCGACGCCATGTAGTCTTGTAGAAGTTCACCGATATTTCGGAGGAATATGCTGCGTCCATCTTTACGGTTGAACTCCAATTGCCATGAGGTATGATGGGTGTATGGTCTGAGACAGCTCAAACAGTGATTGCAATTTCTGATCTCTTATTTTTCGTTCCGTTATCGGATTTGGAAAGAAGCCTGTCAGTTATTTGAATACGAAGAGTTCTGTCTGCTGGGATGTGGCACCGTGTAGATCTTGCGTGGACCGATATTTCGGTCGAACGTGTCGCCTCCATCTTCAGGATAGAAAAATCCGCTAGCTAGGAACCAGGGTGAGCAGGTCGGTTCACACAAGATCTACACCGCGCCACATGCCAGAATGACGGCATTCTTCATGGTCACCCTCTTGAAAACCTGAAATCTTACATAATTATTTGAATAATTTGGCGTGTTTCAAATATAGGACAATTTTGTTGATATGTAGAATTGTTGCCCATTGCATGAATGATAAGTGCGTTGATATTGCGAAAGTTAATTCCATCTCCGTCATTACACTGAAGAAAATGGTACCTGTTTCTGTAGTTATTTAAATAAAGCGATAATCTTAGAGGTAGAGAGACGTCAGAAATATATTATTCCGCAAGAATGCCGAATGTAAATTAATACCATAGAGAGGTGTCCTGTGGGATAAGGGCACCGAGCTAAGTAAACAGACTTTGTGAGACAAAACGAGCTGGCCATGAATGTTGAAGAGAAACCCGACAGTGGCGCTCAAAGGCGCATTCCACAAGCGGAGACTCTCGGAATGTCTGGCGAGAACGGTCCTCTTGAGCGTACAGCTGCAGAACTGTAATCCGAGGTCCTTACCATCCGCAGAAGTTCTAAGCGCGTGGATAAAGCCGAACTTCTGGTGACCACTTCAGTTGTATAGGCATTAACTAAAACGTGTTTACAGAAACGGGATGCAGTTACAGTTTCCTTCCAGAATATTCAAAAGTGGCAAATTATAAAATTAAAATTGATCGTAAAATACTCCAGCAGTAGCAGTGCAGCGGAGTATTTAGATTCTGATCTTTAATATTGTGATATCACGTAGACGGTAGGTACCTTCACACAAAGAGTGTCCTGAAGATGAAGGTATCCGGTTGTTTCTAAACGTTGGTAACCATCTACGAGGGTACAGGATTCGAAATTCAAAAATAACAAAGTATAAATTTTCGCAGCCTTTAAAACTCAGATGTAATATTTTGTTTATTTATATTCATTCATTTAGTATTACAATTTCGAACATTCCCTCAGATTTCCTTATTTTCATTTTAATTTATTGAATTCAAATTACATAATTCGTATCTTCGTATTCACGTCTTTTAAATATATCACCTTCTGAACTTTTCGGTCCTTTATACCATGTGGCTCCTGTTGTGGGACAACATTACTATTTATTTATCCAGCAAGCAAAAGACCCCCGGTACCTACTGTATGGGAGGTTGGGTGGACCCCCGGTCTGGACGACATGGAAAAGAGAAAATTCTTGACCCTACCGAGACTCGAATTCCAACCCCTTGGTCGTCCAGCCAGTAGCCAGTAGCTATACCGGCTCCCAGTCTTTATCACGTGTAATGAAAAATATATTCATTCAATGAGTGCGATAGAGCCTTGTAGCTCAAATAAATAATTTTATGATATATTTTTTTACTGTATCTTCCACTTCATATTTAACCACGAATAAATATTTGCCTGTAAGATAACTTGTTATTGCAATTCCATATTTTCTGCAACTAATATTTCTTTAATTACTACACCTTTTACATAATACAATAATTCCCCTCTCTACACCCTCCTTTAAGTACAATTTAATGAAACATATACAGCACTTTCCTATCCTTGACATAGAGGCAATTTATCTTTCTCTGCTGCTTCTAATTTTCCATGTTCCCATTCTACACCATTCCTTCCTCATCTCTTTTCGTCTACAGCAACTCTACCCAGATACGAAGTACTTTACGAGTAACATGACGGTTTCCTCAGCAACCTAATAGTCTAGATACAACCATCTGAGGCCAATAGTAATAACAGTAGTTGTGTTTCAAGCTTCCTCTAGCCCCTCTGTCATTAATCGCATAACTGTAGTGCACTTTTACTTCTTACGTATCGTGTCTTCTTCTATGTCATGGCAGACCAATACTCTGCAAAGTTTGCCGTTTTTCGGCCGGTCGCAAGACTTGTACCGACACAAAACAACATAATGTAAGAAAATGGCAAATATATGTCCACAACCCGAATGTTGTTCGAACCCACTGTCCTAGTGTCTGTGCGGTAGAAGTAAGTATATGCAGAGTACATGCGGCCATTGTGCTTTTCAAAGCTAAATTTGTACCAGAGCAGAATTAAGCGCCATGCCATGAGTTCGGATCTGGAGGCGTAACTCAGTAATTCTGATGAGCTCTCCCCCTCTTGTTTAATTATTCTGAAAATCGTAAGACTTATGGAAGAGTGGCTGGACTGTAAAATGTGCATTTCATTTTTCTCTACAAAGTTTGTTGAAATATTTTTTGCCCCGTTGGCGAGTAAGGCTCAATGCATGTGCGTCTTAATGTAAATGTAGCCATACTTATTATCCGATTTTATTTAAACTTGTAACGTACCGAAAACTTTTATTAAAACTCCTCAGTGTCAAATTTCATGAATATTCCAAGAGCGGTTCAGGACTTGTTACCTGCGGATGGACCTACAGATGTCAAAATATTGGGCTTTGTGTTTGCGAACTTTCGTTATGAGTATGCCAAGAAAATATTAATATTCTGTATTGTGTATGTACGTATGTTACAAAATCAGAAGCTCCGAACATTCAGCGAAAGCAGCGAAATAATGCACACAGAACATGCAATCTTATCTCTTATTCTCTGCCATTTTCAAATGGTATGTGTTCTTCAGGAAGTTCATGGAGGTAGGCCTAGGGCCACTGGGGCTGTAGTGCCAAAGGGTGGGGGGATGTGGTCTTCAGAGGGGTTCCTTCAAAACGTTCTGCCTCCCTGGCGGCTCAGTGATTTTCGGGAAGTTCTCAGATGATTGTCCCTTAGTTCAGGTCTAAATAAATGTATAACACTGACTGCGAGTCACAATTTGTGTTCTTATTTTACCATATCGCATGCAATAAATCTGAACTGTAGAAATGTAAGGGAAACAAAGAAATGTTTGAAAAGATACGTTTAAGTTAGATATAAATGGAAAAATAGGCTTAGTAAGGTACAACCCTCATCTGCAGTTACAGACGAATAGAAAAATCCGCGATTGTTCAATCGGCATGGCGACTGGCTACGGGCTGGACGACCGAGAGTTGGGAGTTCGAGCCCCGGTACGAGCAAGAATTCTTAAGGAAGGCGCGATGGCTCAGTCGGTATAGCTACTGGCTATGGGCTGGACAGCTCAGATGTTGGAATTCGAGTCTCGGTAAGGTCAAGAATTTTCTCTTCTCCACAGCGTCCTAGCCGGCTCTCGGGGCCACTCAGCTTCCTGTCGAATGGGTGCCGAGGCTCCTTCTCTTGAGGTGAGCCGGCAGGCGTGAAGCTGACCACTCGCTTCCAATTAGTACAGAGGTCAAGGTGACGTGAATGTATACACCCACTCACCCATAAGTCTTCATGGCATACTGCTTAATTAGTTACGCACAGGAGCAACTTTACTTTGAGCCGGGATAGTGTAGTCGGTAGAGCCACTGACTACGAGCTGGACGACCGAGCGTTCGGAGTTCGAGTCCCGATAGGAAGAAGAATTTTTCTTTCTTCATATCGTCCAGACCGGTTCTGGGGCACACCCAGCCTCCTATCCAGTGGGTACGAGGGGCTCTTTCCCTTGGGGGTAAAGCGGCCTGGGCTTGAAGCTGACCACTCAACTCCAACTATTGTTGAGGTCAAGAGAACGTTGATCTATACATCCACTCCCCCTTACGCTCTCATAGCGTAGTGCGTAGTTGAGCACAGGGATATATGTATATTTGCCTTTCCTAGAAATGTGAAACTGAAACAGAATTGGAAAAAAGAGAAAGCCAGCGGTAACAGAAATCGTGTGTGTAGTGAGTGGCAGTAGTCATATGTGAAAACGGTTTCAATATCGGGAGAATCTGGCGTGTTACCGACACGGAACTGTGTAATATAATGAAACTCATCTCAGTAAACTAAACTACAAAATTTGAAATAATGACGTTATATCACAGAATATCTGTATATCCGCTGGTTCCAGGAAAGCGCTTCCTGTGCGCTAGTCACACTGTCGTCGAGTGGTAGAGTGACCAGTGTCAGAGTGACTGCCAGCGTAGGAATATTTGTTTCTGCCACTGCGCCTATGAACTACACAAAAAACAATGTGTTCCGTTTCAGTAGCAGCAAAGCGATCGGAGCGTGAGATTAATTGTTTTGCCTTATCTAGCGAGGAGGTTTAGTATACCTGGAACAACATTATGCCTCAGTTCGTGTAACAGAAATATCCAGTTGAGCTGCTAATATAGCGTAATACACCATATTTAAGTGTAAGTATTTGCAGTTATGACTGTATTTATTTCGCTTGTTAGTTTCGTCTGGTGGTTTATTGGAATACACACGGATGTGAGCCCTATTTCATTATTCACTGGGACTGAGGTGGGCATTTTGTGCCGTGTTTAATGGCCTATTACATATGTATACAGTGGTGCAGATAATGTTAACATCCGATCATTTTGTGTGCTTCGCTATGACCGTGTTGAGGTCCAAATAATGTTCCTCTTCTAAACAATATCGCAGCAGCAATTCTGTTTAGTAGATGCCTCTCAGCAGCATCAAATTCACAATTAAAACTGCAGTATATAATGCGACAAAGTTCCTTTAATGTGAGCTTATAATGTAAGAAGTTTATCGGAGAACGCTTTTACATTGAGCTAAATGTCATCTCTCAAACACGCTGTCTTGCTATGCACACGAACAACTTGACTTCTGTGTAAGATTTGAGGCTTTCACGGCGGTGACTATGAAGTCTTCTGGGATTTGGCACCGTGTATATGTGGTGTTACCGGTTCTCACGGTCTCTTCGCTTGCAGATTTCTTATATTTTTCCTTCTACCCTGAAGATGGAGGCGATCCGTTNGTTACTTTTCCATCTCTTCCGGTGACGCTGTAAAGAACTATACATTATGATACGATGTACTTGTAGTGTGCAGTGATCTGTTTTTGCGCGTAGGCTAATTTCTAGCAGTACGTACGTGAAATGTGCCAGATATAAATTCTTCGTTTTGTTTCCTTCTCAGCACCACAACTGTCAGATCTCATTCACATTTCTGTGTCTAATGAATTTACCGGTCTTAGTAGTATGACAATGTGCTACATGTTTCGGCTTATAAAGCCATCATCAGGCAGTACACTTAACAAACATTTTAAAACTATTGAACTGCACTTTATGTGAATTCATATATTACAGTATAATATTTGTTGCTAATGTACCCGACTCTCCACTCAGTTAATACAGTCAGCATTTCGTCTGAATTAGTACAAGCTTTATAAATTTATTAAAATTAGAGTGAAAGTTTTGTATTCAAATCGATTTAGATCTGCTTAGATATAGTAGTTTCCAAACTGTATTGATGTCCCTCTGATGGTGGTCTCTATGGACCGAAACATGTAAGGGCATGGAGAATTAAAATAAAAAATCTTCACCAGTCACAGTGGAAGGAACTGTTTTATCTTTTTATAGTAACTTAGGAATTCAAATGAACTAACCTCCTTACAGCTTCTGTTCTAGTTCCCAGCAAGCACTGGCAACAGTGCTGCCCTATCACATCAAGAGATAGGAGCTCGTATTTAATACAGAATTATAGGCAGGGCATCTGTCACCCATGGTAGAGGTGAAGAATGCGTACAAAATTTTAGCTAGATAATCGTGAAGAGAAAAGACCACATGGAAGATATAGGCATATATATAATGATAATATTAAAATAAATCTTATATGATGGAGGGTGTGACTTAATTTTTTTGGCCCAGAACAAGGAGCAATGGAGACTTTTTGTAAATACGAGTATGACAGTGAATGTTTGGGTTCTATAAAAATCCTGAAGTGTGTTCTCTAGCTGAGGGAAAATTGGCTGCCCAAGGACTCTGAGCTGTGGACTTAATTAGCTTGTAAGTTATAAAAAGTATATCCTGTGTGTCTAAGTACACGTCCTGTCTAATACCGCTTTCATGTGGGCTGTCAAAGTCTATACAAGTTGGTACGAGTATCGCACCTCTATCTGGTGAACAATTTACCGCTTAACCGGCACTCAGTGTCATGCGGGCGATCAGGCTACCACACTGTGGGAAGTGCGTCTCCTCTCCGGTGCTCAGACCGCAGATAAACTGGACACACTTGATACAAGGCGGCTAAGTCCAGAGTAAGGTTTAAAGCCCGAAGTCAGTAGGGGTTTGCCGATCACAGTGGCCGCGCGGTCTAAGGAATGAACAGTCTTCGCCCGCTCCAACACTGGGATCGTGTGTTCAAATCCAACTCAAGGCATCTATGTCTGTGTGCATTTCTTCTGTGTTTGTATTGTTCTCTGTGTAGGTAGCGGCCTTGCGACAAGCTGATCCCCCATCCAAGAAGTCCTACCGATTGTGTATAGCATTAAAAATTTACTATTTGCGTCGAAGGAATAATAGTCATTTAAGACAATAATTTACACCTCAAAGTTATGCTTCATATTTATAATTAGTTAACGCAAAACATTTTGTGATATTTAATTTCATTTGACATGCATCCGTCAGTGGACAATAGCTAAACTGATTTTACCTGTAGCTTACATACTGTCATGTGTTTATGGCTGCGTGACTAATAATAACATGGTAGGATTGGATGGTTGGATTTGTTGACACCTTCTTTACAATCACTCGTATTCGCAATCGGTTACAATAACTCACAATAATTCTTCAGTCGAACTTGCTCCATTCTGATCTGGTCTGATCCTCTCTGTTCTGCTCTGAACTACTACTGATTTCTTTCTGGTCTGAACGATCAATTATATAGCTATTCCTATCCTAGGAAATGTTCGTTGATCACTCTTATCCATGGTAATGCCTGTTGAATCCCTGCATACATGGAAACTTAGTCTTGGTTTCCACGAATCCACCTATAAAGAAAAGTGTTTGCCAACGCATTCACTAACAGTGGGTCTGCATGTCACAATACATGTACTTTTGGACATCAAATTACTTGAACTGGGATTGTTAATATTTCAGTACAGTGCAGTAATTTGTAATGCTGAAATATAAACGCAGCTACTATAGTGGAGATGTGATTGCGAATTGAATTCATGACGTATAATGGAATCAAATATTGAAACACCAGTAAACACGGTGTCCTTGCCATATTCAGGAAATGTTTTAAACATACATTCATAGACGACTATCAAACATAGCTTCATATATCCAAGAAAATATATCTTGTTACGACGCTATATCGATGAAGATTGTTAGTTTAGACTGAAGACGCATTAAGTGTGTTTCAGCAGTGTTTCCACAAGATATTGTGGCGTACCGCCTAGGGCTGGAATATTTGGAATCAGAACGCATCCATTGCTATTCAACGGCTAGCAATCCCAAGGAAGCGAAGCCTAGAAAGTCATTGCTCCGGAAATGAAAGTCTAACAGTAGTGTTTCCACGTTACAAACGAATTGTTTGAGGCAGACACGTATTCCAGCGTTCGTTGCATATCAGCGGACGGAATTAACCCTTCGACAAGGTATTCCCTATTCAGTCCGAGGGCGAGTTATAACAGTCCAACTTCGGCCAGTTTCAAGTCTCAAATCTGAGACAGTAAAATATGGTCACGAATCCCAAGAGACTCGGACCCGAAAAATACTCCGCTGGCAAGAGCCAGCAGCATGTACAAAATACAGACCCATCCTCTCGTCAGAGAGGGCGCCTCACGAAAAATCGACTGTAACTGTCAAACAGCAATTAATATATGGTCATGAGCTCGACACCAAAACTTACTGAGTGACTGACCGTCCGTCGAAATGTGACTTTGACTTTGACTTTGAGACCAGGTGAGTTTGTATTCGACTTTAGCAGGAGTGAGTTCGTATCAGACAAGGAACCAAGGACAGTTGAGCTCCTAGCAGAAGACCTTCACCAAGGTCAGCGGTGCAAGTAATTGTAACGGTGAAGAGGAAAAGTCTGACGGCGCTATAAGTGGGGATTAACTGTCAGTGTGAATGTAAAAGTGACTGTTCGATAAAGGCATTCGTTCAAATCCGACAACCCGAACAAGCTCTTGTCGCGTTGCCTAGGAAACACGCAACAGTATTATCTCAGGATGTATGAAATTCGAAATTCATCCTCTAGTACTTAATCTTCTAGCCCAATATTTTGAATCTCCCCAGTTGGATTTTAGTATCTTCTTGTTTCACAGTACATTTCCGAAATTTATAGAAGATCATTTACGCTCACCCTATATTTACTGAAGCTTGTCGGTATAATTACCATGTTTAAAATTATAGATAAGTAAAGAAGAAAAATTAATAATATATAAATAGGACAAGTACACATATGATAAGTGTGTAACAGCTGCTCGATTTAAATATACCATATATACATATACTATCACGTGCATGGGGTATGCGTGACTTATAGACGGAGTTTTGATTGGATTATTGACATTTTATACACATCATTCGGAACTACAGGCAAATACAGCGCTATCGCTGATGTACACACTTTACAAATAGTTAGGTCACTCTAAATCTCCTCAGTCTTCACTAGTCTTATCCTGGCAACGGATTCATAACAGCCTCACTGTCATTGTAGCACACTATGAAGTCTACTTTTCTTGCCAACTGCCAACTCCAGAGACAAATGCTCACTTGGAATTCCGGAACTCCACTCAGTCCTAATTCTAACAGTGTGCGATCCCCTTTATGTAGCCTCGGGGTACAGCCTACATAAACACCGTTTCCCTTATTGTTGCATGTTGGTTCATTGCTGCAGGGATGTGTTTACAACAGTCTTACGCAGCAATGCGCGCGGCGCGGACCACACAAACACCGCTGTTATATTGTTGCCCGCCTTCGTTTCTGTGGGAATATGTTTACCGAACCGTTGCCTTGTAATGAACTATTCCGGCTTTTAGACATCATGTCACTGTATATATTGTCACGTGTATGGTTGACTATAGACAAGGTTTGGATTTGTAATTAGACTTACTGACCACTTTTTTTTTCTGTGGCGCTACAGCCCCAATTTGGGCCTAGGCCTATCTCCATGAAACTCTCCGTTTCACTTCGGTTTACTAGATCTTACACATGCGGTAGGACTCCTTGGGCGAGTGATCAGCTCGTCGCAAGGCCTCTACCTGTAGACAAACACAGAAAAACGCACACAAACATCCATGTCCTGAGTGGGATTCGAACCCACGATCCCGGCTTCTGAGCGAGTGAAGACAGTGCATGCCTTAGACCGCTCGGCTACCGTTACTGACCACTTACAGAAAGTAAATATACTCTAAAATCACTATAACCCACAGGCTGGCGTCCACAGTCGCGTCTTCACTAGCCATTGCTCGGTAGTGACTTCCAACGGCGGACGTATCCCTTACCCTCGGTTCTCGAATTATCCCCTTGCTTCGTCTGTCAGCTTCTAACGGCAACGACTCACAACGACTGAACTGCAGCAGTTCTCCAAGTAAATGACTGCTCACTTTATTCCACTGTACTCAACTGCACCACTAAATCTTCGTTTCACAGAGTGACTTAAGCTAACTATTCGCTCAGACAGAGCCAGACTCAGAGTTACTTTACAATTGGAAGTTTCCTGCCAATCAGTTCGTCTTAGCGCCCAACGGCCAGAATTTGTATTTTCCTAATGAACACTTGCTGTTGGGCCTCGCCAGTGCAGTCATTCTCGAGCCCCGCGGGACTCGTGACCACATTTTACTCTCTCAAATTCGAGACTCCTCCAACCTGGAGGGCCAGGTTACGTATTCATGTCCCCCAGGAACAGGGTAGTCCAGTTGTACCCCCAGGCACTGGGTTCCCTTTTCGTCGCCGCCTACGACTCGCAGGGCTACGGAGGAGCTATTTGAACCCTCATCCACACTGAAGTACTATTTACTCAGATTCAAAGTTACTTTACGACTGGCGATTTACCGCCAATCAGTTCGTTTTCGCGACAAGCCTCTTGAGACCCACGACCAGAATTCTTATTTTCATAATCAACATTTGACGTTATAGTCCTTATGTAACATCCTCTCTGACGAGAGGATGGGTCTGTCGTTTACAATTATTGCTGGTCCTTGCCAGTGCAGTCATTCTCAGGTCCGAGTCCCGCGGTTTTCATGGTCACATTTTGCTGTCTCAGATTCGAGACTTCCCCAACCTGGAGTGCGATGTCCCCGTATTTATATCCCTCGGGAACAGGGTCACCGGGTCATAACCCCAGGCACTGAGGCTGGTGTCCTCGTTAGATAACCCCTCGGCACGGACGGCGTAGAAAACCCCGTTTTCAACAGTTCCTCTGTTGTTACGCGTGAACACGTAGCCGTGGGAACCTATTTGTTTCCGCTCGCTACTTTGTAACGAGTTTACAATATGTATATATTTGCAATATATTACGTGATGATAGTTTTAGAAATGTTATAGTTCAAGGATCGTACCCAACTAAGTGACAAGACACTGAATCTGTAAGGATTTCTCTGCGAGAAGCAGTTGCGTAAGAATATAAAGCATGCAGTATGCATAACACACAATGATGTAAGAGAACATAACATGTCTTGCTCGTGCCTATAGTTTCAAGCGGTAAACAGGTAGACGTTCAGAAGCTGCCAAGAGATGAGAGACAGTTTCCGTAGAATTTAATGCAGTCGAACTAGCCGGTGTTTACTTCCGTTCTTCCAGCTCAGAGATTAGGAAACGTCGTGTTACTCTTAAGACTTGTGACATGTACGAAAAGCCAGCGCAGCTCATTTCGTGCCTTAGGGGACCTTTGGATGCTTCAGATACAATTAGACGAACTTCAAAAGAAAATGGCCGTCTTCGCATGATATATAATGGCGGATATATTCCAGAAGAAGAATGTCTGCCTCTTGTACTTCGCTGTTTTAATACCACTGCTGCTTCTTTCCCTACGGCTTGAGGGATTATTTTGAAATTCATTAATTATATCTTCGCAAACTTGGACGGAGATTTATTACGAAAAAAAGTCTACATTAAATTGCATCATATTAATTATTGGCTTGTTTGTTAGTTACGGAAGTAATAACAGTTGAGAGGGGTTATTAATTGGGTATCATGTGACGGATATTTGTCATTTGCGGGTTTCATTTAGTAAGCCTCCCGCTATTATATTTCAGCCATTGGTTAAAAAAATTGCAGGTTCAGTGAGATTTCGCTCTTATTATACCAGTGTAGTCATTTCTGTCATGTCGACACCTGATCAATATTAATATTAGTCGATTATGACGAAAGCAGGAAAGTTTTCTTTAGTTTGCGTCCTGTTTAAGAAGTAAATGTCCCTTTGTTTTAGCACACAGAACTCTTTGCATATTACACTCTGCGCAGCGTCACGTATCCTCACTGAATGAACAAAAGGGTCGCCAGAGACCGTGAACGACGTATTTAAGAATCTATTCTTTAAGCTTCATCTGTGAGATGGAGTAGCGCATATTATGTACATATATTTTTGTAGCTTATTCAACAACGATGTCAGTGAAGAGCGCCGACGGCGTAGGAAATCGAATTATTGGACGATGAAGGAAGCGGCCGTGGCCCATTTAAGGTCCTGTCCTGATATTTGCCTGAAGGGACGCAGGATAGCCGGTGGCCCATCCGAGATTTGAACCGCACATTTACTGAATACAGAGCTTGAGCCACCGTGCACAATGGAAGGTACTTGCAGTGGCCAGCCCACACTTCTCACAATTATACAAACACGGACTGAGGTACCAGAAATATATGAATTTAAATATGAGATAAGCGGAGGAAATTATCGATTACTTCGAATGAATACTATAATTTGTAACGGATTCTTTCACGTAATTGTTACGCAAATGCTGATAAGCGTTTGTGTTCAGATGTTTGAAAGGAGATGTTCCTTTATTAGAAGTCACACTGTCTGTTTTACACTTAACTCACTTCAGAAATGTCCCGAAACTTTCAATTTGTTGTGTGTCTCCTCGCCTTAATAAGGAATTATACAGAGCAGAATCCTGTTTGAAGCCGATTTTGTCCAGTTAGACAGGAATTCCTCTGTTTTCTTTATGGAACCTGAAAGTTCATCATCATGATTGGAAGGGCTCATCGCTAGATCGCTAGACAGGCTGATTCAAATGCGTTTAAACGAAACGTATAGTAAAGTTCGTATAGGTAAATATTTGTCTGATAAATTTCCTGTCCAGAATGGCCTAAAACAAGGATATGCTTTATCGCCACTCCTTTTCAACTTTGATAGAGAATATGCCATTAGGAACGTCCAGAAAACCCAGGTTTGATTGAAATTATACGGGGCACATCAGCTGATTCAGGAGGACATTACGAGGAGATTGAACTCGGGAATGTTTGCAACCATTCGGTCCACAACCTTTTGTCTTCTCGTCTGCTGCCCCAAAACATAAAAATTACATTATACAAAACTATAATTTTGCCCGTGGTCGTGTTTGGGTCTGAAACTTTGTCTCTGACATTAAGGGGGGTACATAGACTGAGTGTTTTTGAGAATAAGGCTTTGAGGAGAATATTTGAACCGAAGAGAGATGAAGTGACAGGAAGTTGGGGAAAACTGCATAATTAGGAGCTTCATAACTTGTACTCTTCTCCAATTATAATTATAATGATCAAGTGAACGAGGATGAGGTGGGCAGGGCGTGTAGCACGAATGTGAGCGAAGCGGGAATGCATATAGGATATTGGTGGGAAAACCAGAAGGAAAGAGACCACTGGGAAGACCAAGGCGTAGGTGAGTCGACAATATTAACATAGATCTTAGATAGATAGGATGCGATGGTATGGATTGAATTGATCTGGCTCAGGATAGTGACCAGTGGAGAGCTCTTGCGAACACGGTAATGAACCTTCGGGTTCCATAAAATTCTGGGAAATTCTTGAGTAGCTGCAGAAATGGCGGCTCCTCTAGAAGGTCTCAGTCCCATGAATGAGTGAGTAAGTAAGTAAGTAAGTAAGTAAGTAAGTAAGTAATACCTATACATAACTGTCTCGCAGATACATCACCGAGTATGGGTGTAACCCGCGAGTAATCTTATGTAATAAATAAGTTTGCGTGTTTAAGACATGAATTTGACAATATGTTAAAAGAGTATTTCCGTTTTGGGCTTCTTGGCGGCATGGCACATTCTGATATTGCTTAAGGCGTGCTGAATCTCGTCGTGTGGTCTGTACTGTTCTTCATTTACAATGCTTAAGGAGTCCATACAAGCACAGGAAAGGCAGTGGGTGCGATAGTTCAAATGCCTAGTTCACAGTGAACCGAAAGCTATAGAATGGGGTTTGCGGAATTCTGAATACATTTGCTCGATCAATAATTCGATCACTTTTCTCACTACACTAATAAACGTCGCTGACAAGACTGCTTAGCCTGCTTACTTTCCAAGTGTAATTCGTAAGATATTATCTTAGGGACTTTCAAAGTTCATTTGGGAGGTTTGCAAAAGAACAGATTAGATTACCAGAGGTTTGTAAGTGTACAGGTCATACGAATGATCAAACTAAAGATTATGATTGCATTTATTTACTTCTGCAATCGTAAATGTGGTTAACATAGGCAGCTGATCAACATACACGTTTCACCAACTTAACGTGTTGTACTTTATTCATTATTCGATATAAAAATCTAAAATCTATTGGCAGAGTCAATCTTGCTAACAGACATCGATTAAACACGTATGTACATGTGTGCTTATATTCAGTGCAATGCTAAAACTTGGTACTTTCCTTGTCTTTACTCGTTGCCATAATCGAGAAAACTCGCACTGAATTTTTCTGAGTTCACGCAATGAGATTAAGATTGTAGACTGCATATGGGTTATCCGAGATACTAATTGTAGTGTGTCACCATCCCTTCCACAGTGCAACTACAACCACTGTCACATACTCATTTCCAAACTTCCCCCCACGTGCAACGCAAAGCCATGATTAAAACTGAGGTCTGTAATCATCGGTAACACGTGCTACTGCAATAGCAGTTGAAATCCGTTGACTGATCATCACCGATCGGTTTTGGAACGTGTGTGGACTTTACGGAAGGTCTGCTAGTACACAAATGAACCATGAGGCAGACACCTTCGCATCCACTCCATTAGGGAGAACACTTTTCTAGACGGCTCAATAATTTTCTTTAATTATTACTGCGCAATAGCTGAATGCTATCTCGGGTAGTCTGCGGCAAATTTCCCTTAGTCTCTTCTCATAATTATACAGTGCAACAGTGCAGAGAGCAAGCAGGAAGGAAAGAGGAAGAAGAGCAAGAAAGAATAAAGAAAGTAATTAATGAGCAAAGACAGAAAGAGAGGAGAGAGAAAAAAGCAAAAAGGAACAAAGAAAAAATTAAGATAAGGCGAAAGAGAGAGAGAGAGAAAAGAAACAAATAAGGACAAACACGCGAACAAAGGAAGAAGAAAATTTTAAGGAATGCGGAAAACGAAAGGAATATATAGGGACGGTAAGTAAGGAAGTTAAATGAGCAGACAAACAAAAAATAAAGATAGGAAGGGAACTGAAAAAGGGAAATAAAGGAAAAATCGCTGTGCGCCCGCGCTTTGTCGTGGTGAGAAATTCAAAATGTTTCGAAAATTCGGTCTTTCCTTCGAACTCCATCTCTTGGGAAGATGTACATATGCTATTACATATAACTGCAATTTACTGACTTCTGGTCCCTCCTACGTATGATGTATCAACCCCATCTCAGAATGTAGTGCTCTTTTCAGGTCATAATTTCAATCCCGTACGTAAAAGCGTGAAAGTGCAGCCAGGAACATCGTGGTAGTCTATGCGTGCTCGCAAGAACCCATACAGCTAGCAATGGGACTGGCGAAGGCATTGCTGTCAGCGAGTGCTGTTTCGAAGTGGACTGCGCTGGCATCACTACTGGCCAGTGAGGCTGTGCGCTGATACTATGGGCCATTAAGTCACGGGCGAGCTGTAGAATGCCGCACTGTCTGATCTTAGGGAGCAGTATCCCGATTAGCTAGTCTCTACGTAGTATAAAGGTATTCGGCATTTTTTCTGCCCTCGACAGTGAAAGGGGGTTTGACAGGTGTGGTTTAGAAATTGTTCATTCTCATTAGAAACTGGGAAATGGTCATGGACGATGGTTAGGCAAAGTTTGGTAGGTAGAGAATGCGACTGATTTGAAGCTTCTATGTCGACATTCGCCTGGAGACATTGAGGAAAAGCACGGGAAATCCTAATACCAGGCTATAGCCATGAATGGGTTCATATTTCGGGAACACGAATCATGTGCACCACAGTTACACAAACCGGCCAGGGTCTTCGAATTAAATTGACTGTACATTTGATATATTCTGCTCCTCGGCGTGATCCTTGTCCTAAAAATAAAATTTCATGTCACATTTACGGAATGTCATATAGAGTTCACAGTCTTTGCAGGACATGTGCATTTGTACTGACGGACGGACACACACACAAGGCAGTACTTTCTTTAAATTGCTTTATGTTGCGAATTCTAGAATTAAGTGTCTCATACATTAGTACTCCATTACTGGTAATACAATTACGAATATGCAAATATGGTTTAAATATTTCGAAAGCTAATGGGTACATAACAGAGGGCTTGCGTTTATTTATACCAACATCAGATTAACTGAGGCCAGGCACAGTTGATGACGGTCGTGTTTAAACGTCGATATTACAACAGGTCACACAACAGTGTGAAACCCAAAACGATAAAGCAACTAACGGATGGACATGCTCCCACGCACTGCGTTAAATACCTTTGATATTCTAAAGCGTGGTTAATATATTACTAGGATGACACGATCAAAATATATGTATTAAAATCGTTAATCATATATCATTCAAAATATAAGACACTTACCACCAGAATGGAGCTCGAAAATGTGATATAATTGTTGTTTCGAAAATATAGCAACGACTGCAACGATCCAGGAATTCCTGCTACCTTTCAATTCGTAATCTATTGCTTTCCCGTTTCCTACATAAATATACTTAAAGAATAATGAGTAGGCCTGATGAAACTAAGCGTTACTTGTTTTTTAGCAAGGAAAACCGGATGCTCAGATCACATACGACGCATGAGAAATATTAGAACTTCAAACAGAATTATTTTCGTGAAACTTGCAGAGAAAATAACACTTCTAGTATCTAGGCACACATTATACAATAACATTAAAATGGAGGCCTAATTTAAGAACTAAAGTATGATGGTAACGGGATAAAACTGGCTCAGGATAAAAACTATTTACATGTTCTTGTAAGAAAAATACGAGTATTAAACCTTCAGGCTCCATAAATTATGAGGATTTTTTTTTGTTAATTCAGCGACTACGAGCTCTTCAAGGAGCGTTTTACTCTAGTTACATTTTGTATTTAAGACTGGAGAGTACATAGCTTGGTTTCAGAAATCCTATTCATGGCCCACCATGTCTTTGCCTTAAAAATGTTTAATCTCGTTCACAAAATTCATGTGCCTCACTACAGTAGATCTTCAGTTACCGCCATCAAACGGCACACTATATATGTATTTCGCACTATACTGCAAGAACACGAAAAAACTGCATTTCCTTTTAAAAATTAATATAAAACACAATTTAAAATTGGAACAAATATTACTGTTGCCTCAGTCCTACCTACGGGATCACCATGCAAGTATAATCTTTGATAGGACATAAACAGTTGAGTAGGATGCATGATTTTCAGTATTATGATAAAAATATGGCCGCGCCATAGCTCAAGCGGTTAGTCGCCGGCTTCCCACCGCGGCGGCCCGAGTTCCATCCCGGGTCTGGTCAAGTGGGATTTGTGGTGGACAAAGTGGTTCTGGGGCAGGTTTTCTGCGAGAACTTCGGTTTCCCCTGCCAATCTTCATTCTACCAATTGCTCCACAATCACCGTCACCTATCATCTGGGGCTGGTACAATAGGCCAGAAGTGGCCGCAGTAAAAGGGACTTAGTCCCACCCCACTAGCAATAAATGAACGATAAAAGCAATAAGAAGATAGATCAACTGTTTTCAAATACGTCACTTTCAGTAAGAACGCAACCCATGAATATGCTGATACTTGATCCAAATTTGTCTCGGAATATAGAGCGTTAATTAAGTAACTCCGGGAGGACATACTTTCGTAACAGTTGTACATATTGAAAAATGAAAAGTGACCACGGAAACAAAGGTTAACTTAAAAGGATCCGGTCAGTGAACTTCCACGATTGGTTCTTTGTGTCACTACATATTGTCGTGTGTATCAGTTAGTTAGAGACCGTAACTATAATTAATTCCAAAATTCCACTTCCAAGATTACTCTAATTATAACACGTAAATAAGGTCTTCTATATCTGCTCACAGTAGTCGTTGCTAGGTAACAGATCTAAACAGTGGCTATTCCTCTGCAGAGTTTTCCCTCTCCGTTTCCGAGCAACGGATTTTAACACAGGAACTATAACTGTCACACTCCGGATATCACTGCACTGCAGCACACATGTAGTCTTCAAGTCACATGTTAAATCAACATAGGCCGACTTCAAATCATCTACTGCAAACTTCCGGCGGCTATGTCCTACCGAGTACTGACTGACTCGTAGCGCCGATTGTCTTCAAGTTAGTTCCTTTGCACGGACCCCACGGAAAGCACCGTCTTCTTTTGTTAAGGATACATTTTTATAGCTTCGTTGCCTGATAGACGTCCTATTGTTCGGTGCGTTTGCTTGGGCAGGACCACATAGAAAACACAGTTTCCTCTATATTGTTGTCACATTCTTAAGGGAGATATTTAAAGGCCGTCGCATAGAAACGGCAGTTCTTCTATTGTTGCCTATATTCGTTGCGTGAAAATGTTTGCGAACATTCCTCTATTGCCAGAGAAACGGCCCATATTTCATAGTATGCTCAGTAGAAAACTGATTTTAGTCCATGCACAATTTAATTCGATCTATGTAAGCCACTTGGCCATTCATGTATGTTATTTTATAGGTACCCCCCACATTAAAAACTGCTGCGACGTCTAATCTGCCGATATCGGGGACCAACTGATTGGGCATCTCTTCCCATAAAATCTTCAGAAAACCTTGTACTATTAGATTCAAGAATAATGCCGACGTAATAAGGCTATGCTCAGACATGCCTGTTTCCAATGACAACGGCTTCAGCAGAGGTAAAGAGTCTTATCATTTTGTTATAAAGTATGCCGCAAGACTCATTATTTTTTAGAGCTGGAAGTCATTATTTTCAGCCACAGAAACCTTTTTGATTGAATCTTCATTCAAGTGTTCTGTTTTTCTGTAAAAAGTTCTAAAATTTTTAAGAAAGTATACCTTCCAAAAACTCAAACTGACTTTCTGGACATCTCGCAGGTATATGAATAATTCAGACAAACTGGTGGAGTGTTGTCTTGGTAACCCAAAATGTAAAAATGTGTCAAAAGATAAAAAAAAACACATCCGTAGTCTGGTTGGTGATCGTAAAATATTTTGGTCCTCACAAACTGTGTGTAGCAAATGTAAAACAGAAAAGTGAAGACAGGAGTGTATGGGGTTGCTTTCTGTGAACGGTTCCATTTGCTACTTGGGTCAGTCCCAGGTGTCAGATTCCACTCTAGCTCGGATCATTCAAATTTAGCTCAGTATTCGGTTGCCTGTAACCATTCCAGTGTTAATTACAAACTGCTACTCTTGCATGTTGATTGCAATATAGATATCATATCATCTGAGCCTCCCACATGAGTTCCTTCTGTTTTGTATTAATCTAAGTTTGACATTGCCCCCAAGAAGAGTATAGTTAGTTAGTTATTGGAGAGGGTGGGTTTCCCCATGCACTTAGACCAGTATTGGTCCATTGTGTTTCCCTCTATGATATTCTACCAGTCTTTATACCCTACCGATATTGGTGCGTACCATCAGTCCCGACCGAGCCAGCGAGTTCGGCCTCCACTTGCTTGGTGGTGTCTATAATGCTTCCCCCATCTATCAGAGGCGTTAGAGACTACAGTTGGGCGGGAAATGTCGTTGAATTTTGCTCAGTGACCTCCTTTGGAGACATGAGGTTCTTTTACGTGCCGTAAAGCTACGACACGGGACCCACGGCTTAAAGTCCCCCCCCGGAGGACTTGTTCCCTGAATTTTTCCGCCCTTAAAAATTCCACGACCTCCGCCGGGTTTGAACCCGCGTACCACGAGTCAAGAGGTGGGAACGTTACCTCTAGACTACGGAGGCCGCTAAGAAGAGTATAACTTCGTAGTTTAGAGAAGCATTCGACATTTTCAAGGCCGGTTCGTAGCTAGCCTTGTTTCATTCCATAGATTATAACATCGTTCTTTTCTTGCCGCACTTCCCCGAAACTTCGTCGCCACCGTCTTCCGTCCCGAATGTCTAGACAGCGGTACAACACCGAAGGAGCACGAAAAGAAGGTGCAGGTAGCAGAGAATGCTAAGGAAAACAAATGGAGTGAGAGTAATGGACTGGAGGTGGAGAGGAATACAGAGTGATAAGAATATGTGAGGAACGAAAGAAGGAAGGAAAAGATGAAACGTGATTTACTAGACAGAACTGGACTTAGAACGGCTACTGAAGGCTGGCCACATTCATATATCGGTCCATCGATAGTACACTCTTCAGGCACAATCCTGTGACCGAACTCACACTGAGCAGTAGTTTCACTGATACCAGCGCCAGTATATCAGATCTGTGATATCTCGGTTACGAAAATACCGATTTCTCTCCCACATTAATTCTTGGGGAGTTCCACTTTCTTGGAAGTCCAGTGTCTTTGCATGGGTTTATAGTATCCGTACTTTCGCGGTGTGTTCATGTTACCATTCCAAATTTTCCAGTTAATATTTCACGAACTTGTCCTCTTTTCCATCTGCTTCCTCATATTTTTTCCGTATGCGACAGCACAGCAGAATGTTATTGCATCTATTCGCTAAGAGTGTTTATTTGCATTGTTTGTCAATTGCGTTTCACACATAGTCGTTAATTCTACTCATGCCACCTTCCATTCAGAAAATATTCCACTCTTTCTGGCTTACATTTTCGCAATAACTTAACTATGAACTGACTCACAGCAGAGCACTAATTTGTTGCTGGCAATCGCCAGGGCAGTCATTATTATTTGCTGTTCCCTGTGGAACCCGTAGCCGCAATCTTGTTAGCGCTTATGTCACATATGTGTTTTGAAATGGAACTTCCTCTTCTACTAGAGCAAGGGTCTGGATACTACTGTCGACTACAGCCGACTGACTCGAACCGGCTCAGATATACCAGGCGTGACTTAACTTGTGGTGCAAATTTAAATATAGTGCTTGCGCATCGGAACAGTGAAATGCGTTTGTATGAACATGGCTCCGGGTTGAGCCTCCTTTCCAAGTTTCAGCTCTCTTCGTCCCTTTCTGAAATATAGCGGTCCTCACAGAATATCGATTTAGATTGTGCGGTCTCGGGAGCCACACCGTGGTTTCACTTAGAACTGTCTGTTGGGCAGGGCACGTTTTCCTCAAGAAGAGTCGAGCTGTAAGGCTGAAACGAGGTCTGGTACCATAATACATGAACCCCTCTTTTATACGGTCGTTATTGGAACAACGGATGGCAAGATGGCCAAATCCTTTTCTGAGAAATGTCGGTAACTATTTCCTGCGGCTCTACCGTAACGTCTTGAACATGTCTGCCCAGACATTAATACTGAACTGTTGCTGACACCTACATTAACAGTTTTTTCTTTTCCTACGAGGGAGAAGGGTGAAAAGTCATTAACCCCACCCTGAAGAGGCTTCCTTCGTACATAAATAGAGCTGAGAACATGAAAGAAAAGATTGAAATGCTAACTTCTGCCAAATGCACTGATAGAATGGTTCTCGTGCTGGAAAATTACCCCGATCTAAACGCTGGAAAGGAGGGCTATGACTCGGAAAAAGACTTTTCTGGACCTTTAGTGTCTTTCCTTGTTTAAATATGGAAGATTCATCATTATTATTGTGCCAGATCTTCGTGTTACAATACGTATGTCCAGCAAGAAATGGAAAGATAAATATATATTTATAATATTTCTTTGAGTTATGAGTTTCCATCATATTAAGTGGGTACTTTTCACCACTAAATGATTTCTCCCCACGTTTTGAACTTAGAGGAATGACCACCATATGTGGACGGTAGTTGCAAAAGCTGTGTTTCAAACCTCTCACTTTTCCAGCGTTGACTTCTTATTGTGTAAAGAGGCTTGTTAAATACGCTTCACGATCTAAAGTCTACCTATAAATTTGATTTCTTTCATTCTGGTCCGTCACACTAACAATCACAAATATAAATCACTCCGTCCAATGTGACCTGTAAGTTTATTACTACATGAAAAACACCCTTACATGTTTCGGTCTCTGCGGACCATCTTCAGAGGGCAAACATCACTACAAATAGGAAACCACCTTCACATAAGTTGTTTAGACGTAAAGTACGTACACTTATATGTTACAATGCATAGTACACAAAATAGAACATTTCACAAACACAGCAGTTTCCTGGGAATGTAAAGTTTTTAAAAATTATTTAAAATTTCTTGATGCTAATTAAAAATTTTGCATTGTCAGTAATTAAAATTCATAAACCATGCAGGCTCGTGTTCGTCCTCCCATCGTCCCTCTTGTATGGGGCAGATATTGTGCCACCTGTCTATCTTGATGTGGAGGTTCTTTATATCTTCCAGGGTTTGCTCGTGGCTGCTGTGCTGTTTTCACTGTTTCACTTACAGGTCACATTGGACGGAGTGATTTATATTTGTCTACCTATAAAATTTCATAACTACCTTATAAAGTGGTAGTGTTTAATAAATGAAGTTATTTGATTTAGGTTGAATCTTACCTAAAGAATAAATATATTAACATCAGTTAGTTCCACAGTCTCCCATTCAACACAGATGTTCTGTACAACTTATTAAAAGCTGTTTACTTAAAATTTTACACCACATGTTTCAACCAGTGTGGTCATCATCAGATATAAGAAATTATGGATGTGGAAACAGCTGTCTTCTGTATTGTTGCTTAGTTTGTTAATACGACCACGTATGTAGTCCCCCCAGTGTACGTGTGTGTTCGAGTTGGTGGGTTGTGTTACTTCCTGTTGCGTTATGTTGCATGTCTTCTCTTCAGATGTTTGTGTGAAACTAATTGACACTAAGTGTGACATGCCACAGGATGCTACAATATAATATTATAAATATATTTATAAAATTTTACCAGTGTAAACGCGAAGATCGTAATCACAACGATGTATCTGTTAGCGTCGGGTCTTTGTGTGTATCAAATTTGGGAGTTGAATCAGTGAGTACTTAGTTAAATAAATCGAAACGGATATGTTACTATTCAGTGTGTGTTAATTGCATCACCGCATATATCATCATGCAAAATTGACCCCGCTAATGCACCTATATGCTTCCCCGATTCCGAAAATACTTGACCCTGAACAAACCACGTAACCCAACCAATGCAGGTAGTCTTACCCCACCTGAATCCTATCAGTTACCGTAACAGATACATAGGAGGAAGGTGGGAC
This sequence comes from Cryptotermes secundus, assembly GCF_002891405.2. Taxonomy (NCBI): domain Eukaryota; kingdom Metazoa; phylum Arthropoda; class Insecta; order Blattodea; family Kalotermitidae; genus Cryptotermes; species Cryptotermes secundus. Next base: position 3,165,300 of record NW_019725842.1, read on the forward strand.
GGTGTGCTTATTTGTAGGAGTTTGAATAGTAAGCTGTAGATAATATTGTATTTATCGTATTCCTGTTACGACAACGCTATATCCAGCAGATGGCGTTGTTGTCTTCACCCATCTGTTGAAACCAATGTTGTGTTTACAGGAATATAATAAATATTATCTGTAGTGATTTATGCAGCAGGATGCAACAAGATATGAGCAACAGTAAGCTGTTAGAATTCTAAGTTTTCATAGCACATCATGCGTGCACATCTCCTAAAATTCCATTATTGCAGATCTATGCAGAGATTCATGTGTCTGGATTAGTTTCCAGTAATCAGTCTTTAAGCTAATAAGTTCTGTTTTTCTCCTTACACCCATATTCATTAAGTTTTTTTTTATTCGCTTAATGGGTGGTGGAGTCGAACTGGGTCCACTCGGCAGGGTGGCCACTGATTGGCCTATTATGATTATGATGATGGAGAATTTGGTGGAATGAAGATTGGCAAGGGAAACCGAAGTACTCGGAGGAAACTCGCCCCCGAGTTTTTTGGGCTACTTGTTCAGCCCATCGTAACCTACTTCACAGACCGACGCAGAAGCACACGGCTAATCCGAGAGGAATTCGGACCCGAGACCACCCTGTTCCACAGAGCCAAGGCCGTACTCAGATTTGATCCAGTGACCACTGGGTCGGTCTGTAGATAGATTCACGGACTATGTACATAATTACAATTTTTCTGCTTGAGTTGCAATAGATAATTTATGTGTAATTAATAAGTCTGTTTGTCTGTAAGAACAGTCTAACACATTCTCGATGCGTGACTCTAGAGGTAATGGAGGGAGCCAGAGACAGCGTTTGTGTGTGTGTGTCTGTGTGCGTGTATGTGTGAGAAGGGGCGAAGGCAAGAATTTGACATCATCAGGGTGGAGGGGATGAAGGATGTGTCATCAGGATGTTGTGTCAGCAGAAAATGACGCCAGGGGGAGGGAGTCTGGCGACTGCACTTGCAGAATGGCCGTTAGCACCATAGTAGGAAAATAAGGGTCGTTGCAGGACCTGACCGTTGCTGTAGCTGAAATTGTAACGAGGACTACTCTATACAAGTACCAAGAACTCGTAAATGTAACATTTCTTTCTATGCATAATATCTATATATCTATCTATCTATCTGTCTGTCTGTCTGTCTGTGTTTATATCCATCTACTTCGGTATCTACCCTCCAGTGTGTGTGTGTGAATGAATATACACGTAGTATTTCTTTCACAATTCTAATTTATTATATTGTGACGTATAGTTCCATTGTCAGTTAACTGCTCAATAAACACGTTTCCGCGAATATGTAATGAGATTCCCATAATAACTGATAGTGGATCCGTGTGGAGGCGGGGTCGAATACCTCCACCTTGCCCCTTTGAATCGTAGGAGGCGACGAAAAGGGAAGTCTCAAATCTGGGACAGTAAAATATGGTCGCGAGTCAAAGGGACTCGCACCTGAAAGGGTCAGCAGCATATGCAAGAGACAGATCCGTCCTCTCGTCAGAGAGGGCGCCCCACAAAAACAAGATTGAGGATACAAGGACGGAATAGTCCAACAGAGCACGAGGACGAGAATGGAGCTTGTCTTGGTGATTTGTGAAGTGGGTAGATAGCGATAGCCCAATGATTGGTTATGATGAAGAAAAACTAGTAAATAAAGGTGTTAATAAATGCAATCATCAAATCCAGAACGCACAATTATCCGTCGCGCTAACCCTGCATAGGTGAGAATATTACCTACTTCTTTATACAGAAAATAAGTACGGTAAATGGCTTCCAGTGGCAATCCAAAGAGTTCCTTTTGTGTCTGTAAATGAAGAATGTAACAATCAGTACATAACTATTTTCGTATGGAATGGAGTAATGAATGTGCTTTTAGCCAATTCCAGATTATAACATTTGAAGTCAGTAACCCATTTTAAATAATGGTTGGTTACGTCTTGTTATATCAATGGGATCCATCCTATTACTGTCTTCTTTTTGTGCTTCATGATGAATTGCGTCCATACCGTGGACAACCTTCTAAATACACATTTTACTAAACTGTACTATAAATGCCAATGACGAAATGACAAGCGACAAATGCTGTATCTTGTACTCGTGGGAAGTGTTGCTTAAACGGCTTGTCTGTTTCATGTATAAAGGTACAGCCTTAAAGTAATTTAGTTATTTCGTTTTTGGGGTTATGAGGGAATATTATTCACTCTTAGGGGCCCGACTGATGAACTTCATTTTTCTGACTGTCCGTACGTCCCCTGATATAGATACGGAGAGCAATATCGTAAGCCACGATTTAACCGACTTCCGTAAAATGTTTAATAAATTGCTTGGCAGTGGAGGTCACACCAACATGGAAGCCACTTTCTACCATCAAGAATACCAGACTGCTCCTGTCACAATGTTTTGTGTTTCGCGATGTAGCCATAGTTCTGTTTTATATGTTCGAGCCAATTTGTTTATAAAGTAGTAATTAATCTCTGAAATTCTAACGATGTCGTCTGACTTTTCACTTCATCAAGAACGCTTACTCATTGTCAATTTGAATCGTGAAATCCACCTATATCATATTTAGAAACTCGGTTTCTACGTCACAGAAAACACTGTTGCATTTAAAAAGGCAATTCATGTAACGCTGCCCAGAGAAATGATCGCTGTTTAAGACTTATTATAAGAATCCTACGAAATCTTTAAATATACTCTATGGAGATATTGCACAGTTCTTTTATATTAAGATAAGTGGTCCATAGAGTAACCACTGTGCCTTAAACGGCTAGTACTTGTAGCACGTTAATGGAGACAGATGAAAACTTCAGGCGTGACAAGGAACTATACTAGTTCACAGAGATCTTCAGTAAATAGTCTTTATATGCACATTCAAAAGCCTATCCCTTCGATTAATTACACTTAAAAAATGTTGAACTTCTTACTGAACTTTAAAGTATTCGCCTTTAAAACAAAACTCTTCTATCTTAGTCACTGATAGAAAACAAGAGAAGATCTTGTCCCATAGTGACATGTGTTTTATTTGGATAATCAGGTAAGCGATAAAATGTTGCATAGTGTGTTCACTTGTACCGTAACACTACTCGTATTTTGCAGGAGCGGAGATGCGATTCTGCATGTATCGACGTTCCTGTGGTACTGGCAACAGAAAAGCGAGATCCTAAATTATAAATAAAATATGTATTTAATTAAAGTATAAACAGGGGATCTGCTGTTTAGATTTTGTAAGGGGGCAGTAGATTAGTCGACTCGCCTAGAAATGTCACGTTTGTGTACGGCAGCCGTCAAGTCACGTGACAATTTCTTCTGTTCAAGATTTGTCACCTTACACACTCGTGACAGGCATGAAAACTATTGTCGTCACTATAGGCGCGACACTACCTCCACTATTTTCAAGCGACAGATTGGCGAATTTGTTTCCTCACTTCAGAAACTGCAATTCACCTATACGAAGTCCAACACACCGTTCCCCCATGTGACAATACAGGCAGATCTAAAACGCTCAAACTGACGCAAAAATACTGCAGTCCCTCGCCTTTCAGTATTTCTGTTTTGATGACACATTCTCGTCCCCCAGTTTGCCCTTTAGGATGGAGATGATAGGCTTTATATATGGAGAAAATAAATCCGTAAGGGATGATAGGATCTACGTGCCCTCTCTTGCTAAAGCCACTGAATTATACTAGGATTACTCCACATATCCTTTTAGACCTCCTTAGATTAATGGCATTGCTACAAAGAAAAAAATCTTGGCTTCAAATATGGCTTGTCCCTTTACAACAGAAGGACCGTATATCGGACAAAGACACTCTTGTAAGTCAGCTGTATTGAAAATGTGCTGTCAGTTTCACGGAAAGTCTGATATGTTGGATGACGCCCACTGGGTGGCTTCGAATTTCTCTTCTTCATGCGGCCTCTGGCTGCTGTCTTGAAAAAAAAAACAATAGAAAAATCCCTACATGTCTTATACAGTGTGGAAGGGTTTCATTCAACTTGTGTTCCATACGACAAAGATTATTATACGTGTTCTCCAGAATATGAGAATTAACTGCAATGATTAAGCGTTTACTAACAGGAAACAATCTTACAGTTACTTAAAAATTTGTTCGTTTCATGTATCAAATATTGCAGTCTCAGTCCAAATCAGTCATTTACAGGTATATTTATACAGAGCTCTCTTGGTGTCAAAGTCAAGGCTGACATAGGATCCTCTGAAGGATTTGCATGAGTATATACTACCGAAACTAACATCCATGGATTTGATTGGAATTACAATTTACTTTCTATCTATCCATCCATATATCTATCTGTGTCTCTGTAGTCCTTGTGTTGGACCTTGGCCGCTTTTTCAGTTTCTTACTCCTATGCACAGTCGGTAGGACTGCTTAGCCGGGGATCAGCCTGTCGAAAGGCCGCTACCTGTACACAGAGCAACACAAACACAGAGTACACCCTAACAGACATCCATGCCTTGAATGGGATTCGAATCCACGATTCCAGTGTTCAAGCGAGCGAAGACAGTTCATGTCTTAGACCGCGCGGACACTGTGATCAGCCATGGTTTGCTTTCGCCGAACTTTATTGAAATGAGATGTGATTTATCTCGCCACTTGTTTGCTTTGTTCAAATCAACAGTTAGACAGAGATAGTAACTTGTTAGACCTTGTCATATTACTTTCTTTTTAATTCTGTTTAATTTCTGTTGATTATGCTGAACAGGGAATAGTCCAGGGTGATCTTTCCCAATCTCCTTTTATCGTCGATTCTGTTTTGTCAATTCGACACTCCAGAAACATTTAATACCTCTTTAGAAAGACATTCTGCTGGGAACGAAGGAGTGCCATACAATTCATTGCCTACTTATGAATGGTTTTCCTTTTATAGCGAAACATCTGGTGATGCTGCCGTTGACAGATTAATGTTGCTGTCACCAAAGCCATAAATTTATCTGTTCCTTCTGGGTACATCCAGAAGCGTGTCTAATTTCGTTGTCTGACAAATTGATGTTTAAACTTAGAAGGAAAATTATTTTGTAGTTGTAAGAAGCTTAGGACTGGGTCAATTTTATGACAAGTGTTATTTTTATCCTAACTTACTGAAACAACGGCTGTGCCCGACAAATTTCGTAGTCTTATGTCGGCCGAAGTAATTTTAAAATTCATCCCTCAACAATTTTTGAATATCTATCAAAATTTAATGAAAAATGGTTCTGATTTAATACTATCTGGTATCGATGGAAGTTTATTTACATACATCATGTAATACATTGAGGGTTTCTCAAAACTTTTTAAATCTGTTCATAGTAGTTTTTATCCTGAAACTTTTTCTTCTTTAATCAAAATATGGAACTTCTACCTTTAACTGCTATTAATAACTCTGATATTCAAATGTTATAAAACGCCTGCGGTCTTCGAAATGAGTCTAACTTGATGTCATATCGAGTTCAGTTAAAATGCCTGTTCTGAAATGTTTCCACCTGCTCTCAAATTTAATTTAATCTTAGTTTATCCCAGAATAGTTTTCCTTAGTTTGGAAACATACAGAAGTTGGCCCTGTGCTATTTGAGGTTCTCACAGCGGTGGCTCTGAAGAGTTCTGTCTTCTGGGTTATAATGTCGTGTAGTCCGTTGAAAGACGACCGAAGTTTCGGAGGTACATATAGACTTCATCTTCAGGGTGGAAGAATAAGCCGGGCAACATATTGACTTTCAGCTGGCTACACGGCGCTATATCCCAGTTGTTCCTATTAAAAGAAATCATAATTTTCTGTGCTCTTACAGACCCATATTATTAACCTTTCTTCCAAAGTTCGCGAATATATTGTGCGTGACCACATGGCACGTTTTCTTCGTCTAAACTTAGTCCCTCCCAGTACGGTAGTGCCGAAACGAAACCTACCGTTACAAATTTCATTATCTTCCTTGGGTTTGTTGCCCGTTCAATCTGTTTAAAAGATCAAACTAACTCTATTTACAATATATTTTAAGTGACTGTACTTACTTACTTATGGAGCTGAGCAGGCCGCGCCATAGCTCAAGCGGTTAGTCGCTGGCTTCCCACAGCGGAGGCCCGGGTTCGATCCTGGGTCTGGCCACGTGGGATATGTGGTGGAGAAAGTGGCGCTGGAGCAGGTTTTCTCCGAGTACTTCGGTTTCCCCTGCCAATCTTCATTCCACCAGTTGCTCCACAATCACCCTCACCTATCATCTGGGGCTGGCATAATAGGCCAGAAGTGGCCGCAGTACAAGGGACTTAGTCCCACCCCATCAGGAATAAAAAAAATATGGAGCTGAGCCCTTCTTGAGGAGTCATCAAATCTGCAACTACTCAATAACTTCCCAGCATTTCATGTAACCCGAAGGTCCATTACCGTGTTCACAAGAGCTCTCCACTGGTCCCTATCCTGAGCCAGATCGATCCAGCCCAAACCATCCAATCCTATCTCTCTAAGATCTATGTTAACATTGTCCACCCACTTACGCCTGTGCTTCCCAGTGGTCTTTTTCCTTCTGGCTTTCCTATATGCATTCCTCCCCATTCGTGCTACATGCCCTGCCCACCTCATCCTTCTTGACTTGAGCATTCTATTTATACGTACATGGGGAAGAGTACAAGTTACGAAGCTCCACATTATGCAGTTTTCTCCAGCCTCCCGTCACTTCATCTCTCTCAGGTCCAAATATTCTCCTCAGCACCCTCTTCTCAAACACCCTCAGTTTATGTTCCTCCATTAATGTCAGAGACCAAGTTTCACACCCGTACATAACCGCAGGCAAAATTATAGTCTTGTATATTATAATTTTTATGGTTTTGGACAGCAGACGAGAAAACAAAAGGTTCTGGACTGAATGGTAGTAAGTATTACCCGAGTTAAATATCCTCTTAATTTCCTCCTGAATCAGGTTTTAGTTTGTTATCTTCTTTCCCAAATATCTAAACTGTGCCACTTTTTCAAAATATCTGTTTCCTATCTTTATGTCATGATTTTGTCCAGCATTTTGGTGACGAGACAGCAACATATACTTAGTTTTCTCTTTGTTTCCTTTTAGACCAACCTCCTTACTTACGTCAATTGAAGTTTGTGTGTTTTTTATGGTATCTATATTATCAACCAGTAGATTACATCGTCGGCATAGACCAACAGCTGATGTGTCCCGTTTAATTTCAGTCCCACCTGGATTTCATGGACCTTCCTAATGGCATATTCTAAAGCAAAGTTGAAAAGGAGTGGCGATAAAACAGCTCCTTGTTTTAGATCATTCTGGATAGGAAATTTATCAGAAAACACTTTACCTATACGGACTTTACTATACGTTTCGTTTAAACACATTTTCATTAGCCTGACTAGTCTCATGGGTACCCCAAACTATATCGGAATATTGTACAATACTTCCCTCCTAACTGAATCACAGAATGCATAGAATATGCAATATCACTATGATAAGTTATGACAGAAATAAAGTTCGCAGGAGCTTTATATCAGGCGTAGTCAATGTGGCTATTTATTCTTAATGAATGTTTACAAAGGAGTTAAATATTGCCCCCCCCCACTGCTAGCGCTATTCGCGATTTGTGTTCCATTTCGGACGATACGATGTTCAATTGTTCCTTCAGCGAAACGAATTTATCCTGCTAATGTACTTTGTAAATAAAAAAAATATTTTTAGAAACTTATATTGAAGTAAAAATAAGTTTAACTAATTTAGCTCTTTTCTTTCTTTTGTCCTCTTACGAGCTGTGTTATTAGTATTCGTCCTGGATCTGTAATTGGCAACTGACTGTTGAGCGAAGCAAGTGTATAATAAGGAATTAAATTGAAGCATTATTATGAGTCCTATTGTTGCTATGATTGTGATAATCTGGCGTACGTTATTCTTGTAGGTAGGCTGCACACCGCCATGCGTCAAGAAATGTAACAGTCAAGACACGATGTCTGCGACATGACGCAAAGAAAGGAAAACATTTGAAACAAATGAGATTATGAAAACCGCCGCACCGACGGTCAGAGTCATGATGTTGACGTCAGCTTCATGCTGACACGAATCACGAATGAAGTAAGACTGCGTCTTTTGTCTCATGTCTTAATGCTTGTCTTGACGCAGTTGGTGTACGGCCGCCCGTATATATTGTTTGCCTTTTGTCATGCTGACCTCAGGGGTCAGTTTTGAGGTTTTTGCTTCTTACTGTTTTTAAAATTATTTATGTTACGTAATTAATTACGCGAACTGTCGTATTTTTGCTGACGATCTTCAAATCTATCAAGCAACTAGTTCACCTAGTTGTTGTTCACTTCTGCGAGCAGATATTGATTATGTACATGAATGGTGTTTGACAAATTTTTATGTAACCTAATTTCAGTGAAATTAGAATCATCTCTTTTACCATGAAGACGAACGGTGTGAATTATCAGTACGTACAAGGAAATTCCTTTATATTCCGAACTAATTACATGGAAGATTTAGCTGTGCGTGTTGATTGCAAACTTCGTATTCACCGTCATCTCGATTTCCATTTTTCACATTTACTGAAATTACTGAGGCTAATTCGCGCAATATTTTATTTTTCCACCTCAGACAGTGTCTTAACCTTATCTTCATTGATTTTCATGTCCCAGCGCTCACACCACGTCTCAATGGCACTGAGACATCGCTGCAACTTTCTGAGAATATAACCCTATTTGCGGTCTGCTACATATATACAGGCGTCATCGGCAAAGAAACCTATATAGACGTCATGTCTGTGGGGGGTGTAATTTATTATATATACTATACAATTTCGGGACAGGATGGAACCATGTGGCACCCCCTGCTTGTATATCTCTTAGCGCGGACATTTCGCTTTCGACCGAGACTGTGAATTTTCTCCGAGAAATAACTACACTGTTCGATAATTTGAGTTTATTTAATTTATGTAGCAAGTCAAGGTGCCATGATGTATCAAATGCTTACTGGCAAACAAAAGCCAAAGTTAGAGCCAGAGTTACATTACGATCGACGGTCAGTCGGCCAATATGTCTCGGTTTTCAAGCCCATCTGCGGCCTAAGACCAGATTTTTGTTACTGCCAGACAGTTGCGGATTTGTTGTGGTGTGCCCTCTCTGACAAGAAGACGGGCCTGTTGTTTAGAATTGCTGCTGGCCCTCACCAGCGTAGTCATTCTATGGTCCGAGTTCGGCCAACTGGTGTGTTCCTGTCAAGACTACCAACAGCGCGGTGTACTATGTTCTGCGGGCGCTGCGATTTCAAGAGCTGAGCGTCTGACACATGCTCCCAGGTGGGACAGCCATAAGTCATAACTGACATAATCAGAGCTTTATAAAGCGTAAGTTTAATATTTGTATTCAAACTCACACATTTGAATAAAGAATAGGTCATTGCGCACGCACGCAAGACCTTGATACAGTCCGTCCAGTATGGCGTCTCCATGTCATCATGTCAAACGTGGCATCCAGATACGTTACATTGTATACAAAAGGAATGTTTCTTTTAATGTAGTCTGCAGGTACTTTCGAATTTTGAGGAGACTAGAAATTTTGAACACAATTCTTTTAGAAGCATCATTATAATATTTGGGATTTTTAAGTGAACAATATGGCTATTTTGGAAAAACACATGTCTACTACTATATGATGTATTAGAAATGGAATCAATTCTAATCCATAAAAACAACAAAGTTACAGTGTCATGTATGTATTTTAATTCAGCGTTCTTAGATAGAACGTGAGACGGGTCTAATGAACTTTTGAAACGTATTGCGCATGTGTAAAGGGAGAACAGTGGCGAACCAAACATCGTGGCAAATAAATCACATGGAAGCAGACGACAACCCTCCCCTGTAATCGCAAGGATTATTAATTACATGCAAGCGTGTTTACTGCGCAGGTGGGCATGCATACTTGTCACAGCACAAAGCAGCAACGAAATCTGAAAACACCGATATACAAAAATGGCCTCACATTTCTCCCGTTTATGGGCGTGGTTGCAAAATGCAAGATAAGGCACTGGAACGACGGCTAACAAAGCCAATTTCTTCTTTGTTTTGAATTTATTTATGTTGGCAAGGAAATGTAGGTAACATTTCATCCGATCGTAAATCCAAATACGCTCGAAGAGTGTGAGTCGTGCCGCCCTAAAGTACATAGGAGTGAGGCGTGAAGACGAATTTCCACGTTGAAGTAGACCATATTTGGCGAACTGCTGAAATAACAGTAAAAAGACGGAAAGAGCCAGAGAAGTTTTTTTTGTGTGTGTGTTCAAGTGTTAGATGTTCAGGATTTCTTGAAAAGCACAAACTTTGCGATGGGAATTTAAAGAAAGTGTGTATCAAACACCGATCCTTGGGGACGTACTCCGCACACAACGGGACTTGCCAGCAGAGCAGGAGGGCACCTGAGCGCTGCAGGAAGTCCATTGATCGAACCATCCCTAAAATCGCGGGACGTATGGTAGTCAAGCCTACACACTGTACTATATGTTTATCTTATCTGCAGAAGACTGTGCTTTCTTTAAGAAGTGAATGTTGTTATAACTAGTGCTGGGGTTAGGTACCTGTGGTAGGTTGTGTGGACACGGTAATGTGCCTTCGAATTACATAAAAGGCGGGGAATTTCTGTCGTAGCTTTGGGAGCATTATCAAACAACAGCAATAAGACAACAGAGGATAAAAAAAACAACAAAAGATACAAGAGAAAAGGAAGAAAATGGACTCTTTACAGTCAAAAATGAGTTACGAAAAATATCTGTACATTTACAAACTGCATTTCCTCATCGACTTTAGGCCTGTTCCTGCACATACGAATATGCCTATATATTTATATATATTTTAGTTTTTATTTTTGCTTCAATAAGGGATTGGTTGAGGAACTATCCCAGAAACCGGAAAGTAGAGGGTTCGATTCCCGATGTCATTGATTTTTTTTCAATTGACCCAATTCTTACAGCCCCACTATGGTCCTGGGTTCGACTTATCATCTAACAGAAATTAGTACCAGCAATCTTCCTGGGTCCTAAAGGGCGGCCGGCGCTTAAGGCTGACAACCTCACCACCATCTGTGAGCCGATTGTCTAGGAAATGTGGGAACCTCTACGTCTCACAACCCTATGGACCTTCACGGCTTGTTACAGCTTTTAGCTTTTTAATTTAATATATTTATTCACATATTTATTTTAAGTTATTTAACAGTGTTTTCAGTATCGAGAATAGTGTGTCTTTTGATACAGAAATTTCTATATTCTAGTCTGTGTTCTTACTTTCTTAGATGGCACAACCGATTAATGCTGCTTAGGGGAATAGTGATTTTTCTTTTTCGGGAATCATGCTAAACACATACTTAGAGTAAATGCTCCCTGTTGGTGAAGTATAGAATTTGTAATATTACGTGGTAACATTATGGTGCTACGTATAGTAACCATTCCGCTTGAGGCCGCGCCACAGCTCAAGTCGCTGTCTTCCCACCACGGCGGCCTCGGTTCAAACCCGTTTTCCGCTCATGTGAGATTTATGGTGGACAAAGTGGTGCTAGGGCATGTTTTCTCCGAGTACTTCCGTTTTCCCTGCCAATCTTCATTCCACCAATTGCTCCACAGTCACCCTTATCTATCATCTGGGACTGGCAGTACCAAGTGGTCTTAACTCCCACCCCACTAAGAAGAAGAAAACGCTTTAAATTGTTAATCACCAATGAACTGCGAAGGAAGCCGCAGTGGTCGAATTTGGGGTCCTATCCCAGCATGTATGAGAGATCTCATGAAAATTTTAGGAACTAACAGCTTTCGCGAAAATTTCTACGCCTTATTCACCGAATTCCTTATATGGTGTTTCTTTGGGCCATTGGTTCTTACGGAAAATGACTCAGAGGTAGGTTTCTTTGTTATGTGTATCGAGTGTCCTTTCTTCTATCTCCCGACACTTTAAAAGTTGTACAGTTTCCTTGTTACTGAATCCGCTTGTGTGAAGCTGTTGCAGATCGTTCGATGTACGTGGTAATTTTTTTCGTTGCAATTTTCAACGATGAATGAATTAAGAAGATAACTTTATTTTCTTTCTCCTGTTGTGTATTATATTGTGGTATGTGGTCCCGTCGCTAGGCAGCGACCACGAAACAAACAACTACAGAACGGTTTTTAATAGGCAACGGTCCGTAAACAGCAACAGAGAAACAGTATTTTCTTTGAGGTACGTGCCGAGATGTAAGCAGGACACTTAGTAGAGTTATTGAAGAATTGGTTAGCGAGTTGGAGGACTACTGCAGTTCAGTTGTGAGCTGATGCTGTGAGAAGCCGGTAGCTGAGGCCATGGAGAGTTCGGGAACTCAGTAAGGGAAACGTCCGCCGTCGAAAATACTACATAAGTCGGCGCTTAAGTCGGCGCTGAACAACATGCAATAACAAGGCGTTCAAGAGAAATTGTGACACTTTTAGCGTAGCAGATTGTGGTCTTAACAAGCACTGCGCGGAGAACTTTTCTGATGTCTTGTGTTTGTTTCCATACAAAATGAATTTGAATTAAGGCACCATCGAAGTGTCGCAGCTGCCGAAGACAGTTAGTCAGCAGTGAACGTGTTAGTGTGTGAAACCCCGCAACAGTGTGACGACAGAGTGAAGAGATTATTTCGAATAGAGTTATAAAGTATGAAACCCCGCAACCGTGTTATAATCAATTGTAGTTACGATTTGTAGGCTGTTAAATAAACCAATTAACAATCCGAACGGCGTCTTCAGAAACCCAACACGTTACACTGGTTTCAGAAGTGGGATACGAACTTAAACACGTTACAATGAGTTACGCTTTTGTGAAGAATTAGGGATCGATACTGGAGGAAATGCGATTTTCTTGAATGTCACGTGGTTCTCAGATGAAGTACACTTCCAGTTGAATGATCACACATCACACAGAAATACAAGAACCGCCAAAGGAGCAGGAGGTTTTGATAACACTTTCTGATCTGTCTTATACAACGCTATCTTGTTACTCAGTTCAGTGTTTCCAACGAAACAGACAAATTTTCCGAGTGTGTAGGACGATATATGAAAGTTACATAGTGTTGCGTTCAACATGACAAGTTATTCTAATTTTAAATTGTCAGAAGTTAAACATTTTTTTTTGTATAAACCTGAAAAGCTTAGTAATTTACTCTCTTCACCAAATAACTCTGAGTTATCAAATTAAGGTGGACATGGAGCACGAGTGAACGGGATTAGAAATGAGCACTAAATTTTAGTCGGAATAAGTGAAGGGTGAACACCACTTGGGGGACACTGGTCTAATGATAGATTAATATTGCCACATATTTAAGGGCGTGACTGTAGAGGGGGCATGGATTGGATATTGGATTTATTGACCACTTGTATACACCACTAGGCACTACACTTTTCTGATCACTGATACACACACCCAGATTTGTATCCTCGGTTTATAAGAGTCTCCCTTAGCTCTTTCCTGGCAATGGGTTTAACGTAGTGGAGATTCTTCAGCTTTCCACACTGAGGTCCTCTTGTCACAGCTGCCCATGGAGACTCTTGTCAACTGACAACTAAACTAACTGGGTCCCAGGCTGGCGGCCCTTTCTCACCAACCTCCTAGTCTTCACTTCTTAGGCTGACTTTCAACTGACAACTGAATTCTGTCACTCACTAACCAACTACTTCACCTCACTTCATTCAACTGAACTGCTGACAACTGAATTGTGCTCGGCTGGAGTTCTCGTTAAACAGAGTGCGTCAATGAATCGGGCGATTTTAAAAACATTTTGAAAAGTAAACTATTTCATTTACTTGGTTTTAATACAACGAATACATTGTAAACATAAAAGCATTCGGGTTTCCTCAATTAACTCACTGAAAACAGAAGTTTGTTTCCCAAAAATAACACCCGACAAGTGACCACCATTCCGCTGCCTGCACTCGGTAAGTCTCTTCCTAAAGTGACCCATTTCTCTTTGTAACATGTCTACGGAAATTCGTTCAACTTCTTCCCGAATTCGATGTTTCAATTCCTGAACTGCGTGGGGTGCTGGAGCTTGGAGAGCTTGGGATTTCAGATACCCCCAGAGAAGAAAATCACATGTGAAAAGATCAGGTGACCTGGCTCGCCATATGATGTCCCCAAATCTGGAGATAACATGGTTAGGAAACGGGTTGTTCACAACTGCCATGGAAGCTCGTGCGTTGTGGCACATAGCCCCATCTTGCTGGAAAAACGTTTCTTCCTTGACTGGAAGACGAGCAAGTGCAGGAGCTAAGAAGCTCTCCAACGTGTGACGTAACGTGGTCCAGTCACACTTACAGCCCTTTCCACTCGTCTGAAAAGAAGTACGAGCCAGTAATTCCACAAGACGATATAGCGAACCATACTATGACTTTGGAACTGTGAAGTGGTCTCTCATAAATTTCTTTGGTGTTTGTGGCTGACCAGTAGCAGATATTTTGCTTGTTAACAACCCCTGATAAATGGAAATGAGCTTCATAGCTCATCAGTAAGTTGTTAACGACGTCTTGGTTTTGATTAATTAAATGTAAAAAAGAAGTCTGGCAGAAATCGACTCTGTTTTCATAGTAGTGTTCGTGTAGTGCATGAGTAATTTGAATTTTACTGGGAGAGAAGTGGAGATCTTTGTGCAAAATCCGCTGTTCTAATGTGCTTTTGTGATTCGTTTGCTTTCTTAGATGACACGAAAGGTTGATCGTATTTTCGCGGTGCATTCAACATATTTTGTAGTAAGCTGGTGGTGATGATGATGATGATGATTATTATTATTATTATTATTATTACGCCATGTCTCCGAGGTAATGAAAGATGAGAAACAAGCAGTACAGACGGAGAGAAGTACAGTAAGACAATGCAGCTGATGCCGTTGCTGGGACAACAAAGGCTAGTGTTTTTTCTTTTGCTGTGAATGTGCAGGCTGTGGCAGTTCTTTGTACACCATAAGAGAACACCGACACCAAGCTAAAAAGCGAGGCAATAATGCTACTTGCTGACATTTCGGATCTTCCTGGTTTGTGTTTCGTGTGCAGATTGGCTACCATAAATTTTCAGTACCGTGATTTTTCTCAGTGCCTCCAGAATGGTTCCGGTTTACCTTCAAAACGAGTATCTCTGTTTCTTTCCTTATACAGCATTCTTTACTCAGGTTCGTTTCGTATCACAGCACGCTAAACAAACTCTGCATTTGATACAGTGTCTTTACATCCAGAAACCTACTATAATATGTATCTTCTAATATAAGATAAAGGCGGAATTTGTAATATAAAACTTCAATGAAAATAATCTAAATTTATTATTTTTATGTCATGTTTCAGCGCCAACTCTGAAAAAGGAAAAGTTAATTAAAATGTAAATCTGCGCCCCAGGACTAATAAGTTATAATTGCTCAGTGGGACATTAGATGAGAAGACCAGGCAAAAGCAGTGGCTCGGAACTTTCGCATGAGGGTCAATTTCAGGCAAACATGATCCGACGCTAAGCCGAACGGTGGAATATGAAATGTGTGTGTGGTTGTCTATTACATTCTCATCTAAAAATTAACATTATAATACAATAAATATTAAGATATATATTCTTGAGCCATTATTTGTAATGTTATGACTACAAGAACATCAGTTAAGACGCTTTCAAATGTTTATTTATCGCTAAATTTCAATATGGAGGCATCTGAGAAAATAAGCCTGTATATATTGTGATGTTCTGTGTACGACATCGCTTTGTAGTCTGCTACAGCGTTTCGGAGGAAAATTCTGCTCCCTCTCAAGATGAAGAGTGTATGTTCCTCCAAAACGTTAGGACCCAACTACCAGATTACAGCATGGTGCTGTAACCCAGAAGAAAACATAAACTTTCATCGTAGTGAAAAACTCAGTTCTCACCTTAATATGGTCCAATTTATTTATTATTATTTTTTTTTGTTATTTATTTGCACAGAATTCATACCATCAACGGATAATGTTGCAGTTGTCCAGGTTTCTGCGTAGTTATGTCCCACTGTTCAGCTTTCGATCAAATATGGCATTCGATATCTGCATTAAAAATTGTTAACCGAATTAATTTTGGTTGTGATCGCTCTAATACAGCCGCTAGTCAACACGAAGTTCAAATTAAATTTGATAGGTTTTTCTCAGAAATAGCTCATCGTACCCAATTTAACAGGAAATGCACAGCTCGCTGCAAGGTACAGAGTTTGTTTGGAACATATGTTGATATTTTAAATATATGAGGAAGTGAAAACAAAAATATTTCAAATCTAGATGCAATAAAGAACTATGCAATATTGCAATTGATTCTTCATTGTGACCGAGTTGTCTTTTGTCGTACATGTTCGCCTGTTGCTGAAAAAATACACAGTAAGCTGTCAAATACTAATTACTTTGTTAACTTTTTTACTTATTAGAAAGATGTTGAAAGGCAAAATAATCAATATCTATGTAACATCTATGAAGAGTTTCGTCGCATGAATGGTCATTACGCAGAACTGTGAAGAAATGTTGCCTGATGTAAATTCTTTCAGCCTATTTTTGTGAAGAGTTCCATACAAAATGTACAGCAGTGAGATCACAAATTTAATTATATAGAAATTAACTTTAATCATCTTGCTACAAGACCTAAATTAAGAATAAAGTAAGCATCAAGGCTGAAGTTGTTTGTACAACATCAAAGAACGTTTCTCATCCAGTGGTTACCAGGGGCTGTTTCCCCAGGGGTAAAGCGACAAGGGCGTGAAGCTGATCACTCACCGCCATCTAGTTCCGAGGTTAAGAATGGCAAAGCTATACCTCCACTTCCCCATATGTCTCCATGGCGTAGTGCTTAATTAGTTAAGCCCAAGAGTGAATTTGCCAGTCACGGTAGCCGAGCGGTCTAAGGCCTGTACTGTCTTCGCTTGCTTGGAACCCGGGATCGTGGGTTCAAATCCCATTCAGGGCATGGTTGTTTAGTTTGTGAGTGTGCGATTTCTGTGTTTGTGTACAGCTAGAGGCCTTGCGACGAGCTGATCACCCGCCCAAGGAGTCCTACCGAGTGTGTAAGATCTAGGAAAACCGAAGTGAACGGAGAAGTTCATGGAGGTAGGCCTAGGCCCACGGGGGCTGTAGTGCCAGGGCGCGGGGGGGCGCGGAAAGAGTGAATTTACCTGTATCCATTAGCAAAGTAAATGTAGGTGCTCCATACTTGAGTATAGTTAACCGCTCTTCTTAGTCTGTGATTTTAATTATTATAACCAGGGCCCGGATTTTGATGACATGTCATCTTTTTTTTTCCTTGTATCCTACGCGATGCTCGTAAATATATAAATCTCGGATATGAGCTGCTGGTTACAGAAATGTAAATTTAATAGGTAATTGTTTGTCATTTTTTGACCTTTTTATGTTTATGGTCATTTTTGGTAAATTTTTGGACTTTTAAGGGTATTTCTTGTCATTTTTGTCCATTTTAGTGAATTTTTCTTCATGTTTTCTGAAACGTGAATAACATGGAAGCGAAGTGTTCTTTCTCTTTCTCCTTCAGGTCATTTTTCTGGATTTTTTCGGTCATTTTATAGGTCATTTTATAAATATTTTCGGGTCATCAAAATCCGGGCCCTGTATAACAGTCCTGATCAGAAGACCAGTGAACACATCATTCGCTCATGTAAATCAGAAGATATACTAGGAAAGTATCAACCCTTCCAGTAAGGTCAGCCTTGCAGGCCTTGCACACGATACGGTCACTGGTTCGCTGCTGTGGTATGGTTTCCTCCTAGTCGCATGTGGCAAGTACAGTACAAACACATTAAACTTTACTATTACTGAGTTCGGGCGGAAATGAAAACGCTGCATTGAAATTCAGATGATGATAGTGATAATAGCAAGTACAGTTATGATGATTGTGGTGATTATTGACTTGATATGCTAGATTCCTGAAGTTACTTGGGTAACGTAGTTGGTTAAGGGGCTATGCAACAAGCCCGAAGGTCGCGTGTTCAAGTCCCGATGAGATCACTGGATTTTTTCAATTGACCTAATCCTTCCAGCCGCACTATGGCCCTGGGGTTCACTTGGCCTCTAACAGAAATAAGTACCAGGAATTAATTAAAAAATTTTCCTGGGGAGTAAAGCGCGGCCGACGCGTAAGGCTGACAACCTTACCGCCATCTTTGAGCCGATTGTCTAGATAATGTGGGACCCTCAACGTCTCACAACCCTATGGGCCTTCACGGCTTGGTACAGGGATAGCTTTACCTTTTTTTATTGGGGTAAAGTACTAAAGAATTTAGATACTCATAGGTTTCCATGAAATAATACCGTACATAGATCAATGTAGAGGCCTATGCGGTATTAAGTTCTGATTCCGCTTTAATATATTCAATGGGCCGAACTATACTGTCACGTGTATTAGTGACTCGTAGACGGTGTTTGGATTGGTGAATCGATTTATTGGATATTCACCATTGGTAACCACAATTAATTATACGCTCTCAAGATGACCGTAACTATAACACATCGTAACTACAAACGGTTATCACACTCCAAATATTGCTCTAATCTTAACACACAAAGCATCATGTTCAGCATCTGCTTGCCTGGTAACACGATGAATTTTGAAGAGAGTGTAGTCTCTCGAATTACTTGCTTGTCTGAGTCTGAGCATTATGTTACGATCGACAGTCAGTCAACCAATCCGTCTTGGAATAAAGCAACCAACTGGGGCGTACGACCAAACTTTCTTTACTGGCAGACAGTTGAGGGTTTCTTGATGTGAGGCGCTCTGTCTGACGAGAGGACGGATCTGTCGTTTACATTGCTGCTGGCCCTCGCCAGTACATTCACTCTCATGTCTGAGTCCCATGGGACTCGCGACCATATTTTACTGTCCCAGATTCGAGACTTCCTTTTTGTCGCCTCCTATAACTCGCAGGGCTAGGGTGGAGGTCGCCTCCACACGGGGGCAAACTCCTCATATTTTGTTACCTTCGGCCGACCGCGTACAGAACACCTAATTCGAGGGTTCAGTTTCTCGTATCTGTTTTAACTCTTTGTTTATGTAAGCGTTATCCCGGAAACGTGCATGAGCCATTGCCTAGCATACTTGGTTGTTGTATGTCAGGCTCCAGTATTCCGGCTTTTATTCGATGTTTACCGAGCCGTTGCCTGGCAACGGACGCCAGACTCCAACTCCACTATTGCGGCTTTTAGGCGTCATATGACAATGTGTACTGTTTGAATTGGTTTGTTTGTGCCGTTCCCACGTACGCCCACTCGAACTTTGCCAAAATTTCAAAAGATCTGTTAGGTAATCACTATTCGATTGTTACAATATTATACCCTATATTTGCAACGAGGTATGAACAAAATTATCAAGTACTTTCATTGATTCATTTAAGTGCACGTATATGTGGGCCATTCGTGTGAAAATTATAATACGAATTCCAAGTATGCCATTAGTTAAGTTGAGAGCAACTTCTACATTTCATGAAACTTTGTGTTGTCTGTTCGTCTAATGACTTTTACTTTGAAAGGCTTAATCTGTTCTGAGAACAATAGAAGCTTCAACTATAGTTGGCTGGTAGCGATATTAAGTGCTTGCTTATATTCAGGCCAGTGAACGAGGTCAGTCGCTTGGGAGAACCGAAGAGGTTCTAGGTTAAGCGAAATATCCACCCTCTATCCCGCTCCCCAACCGTTTTCCGTATTAAATGGATGTGTGGATAGGTCAAGACGGTTCCTTCGTATTGTACATGTTGCTTCATCATTATGCATGGGACTTACTGCTAACATATTTGCTAAATGACCACGTGATTAATGGCTCCGTAAGTGATGTAGTCCGCACACATGACAGCTACATACTGACGTAACATAAACGTTGTGTTAAGCAACAAACCTTCTAGGACACAAAGTTGCCAAAAAGCCAGCTGCTAAATAACCTTCAAGTCAGCTAGCTTATACACATTGACTCTAGCTAATAGGATGACATAAACATTGGGTTACTTAGAAATTCCATCTCGAACGTAAAATCCCCCTCCCCAAAAATGTAAATCCTAAGGAACCAGCTAACCGTTCTTTAAGTTATGTAGTATCTTCACATTAGTGTAGGTAGGAAAGTGTTAAATGATAAAGGCTTATTATATAAATATGAAAATCAAGATAAAACGGCGCTCATTAAATTTGGGTAATACTTGCTACCGCTCAGTTCATAAATATTATGTATTTCTTCTTCTGTCTGAAAAAAAGCATAAAAATTAAATTGAATAAATCATTTTACACCTTCATTGCAAGGGTGTAAAATATAATCTCTCTGCCTCTCTCGCTGTATTTATGTAAGAAACATTGACTGGGACTCACTGAGAACAGGATGCTTAAGAAGATATTTCAATGCAGATTACATGACGTAATGACTGGACAATATAAATCTTCTTAACATGTGATGTTCACCAAATATCAAAGTTTGTGATGATGGTACATTAATACAACAAATATTATGTTTCTGGACATTATCCATCCACCTGT
Organism: Cryptotermes secundus; assembly: GCF_002891405.2. Lineage (NCBI taxonomy): Eukaryota > Metazoa > Arthropoda > Insecta > Blattodea > Kalotermitidae > Cryptotermes > Cryptotermes secundus. Next base: position 3,185,792 of record NW_019725842.1, read on the forward strand.
TTTTATTTTAAAAACAATATTTCAGAGACTGAATTATTTCTTCTTCTTCAGGTGTAACTTACTCAGTTGGGCCCAATCGATAGAGCCAGCCCCAATCTCCAGATACCTGTGCCAACACCAACATAGGGTATACAAGGCAAACACTGCACAAACCATCTGCGAGAGCTAAGACAAAACATTAAAATATAAAATAGAACTCCATGTGTATGAGACCATGCAGTAGACTTTTATTCTGGTAGTTCTCTGGTGCAAGGCCTCACACATGTGGAGTGTTTAATATTTTAATGTTTTGTCTTACATCTCAAAGATGGTTTGTGCAGTACTTACATCTATAACGGGTAGAGTAGCTTTGTATCACAAATCTGGTCGCAAGAAATTCGTACAATTTAAACCACAAGTATTTTCCTCAAAACCAACTCCTCCTTGATATTTGAAAGGACTGTACAGCCACGGGCGCACATTATCATTTGGGCTGTTTTCCACTAATCAATCAATATTATTGCACCGAGTAGGATTGTGGCCGTTGGGGATTTTTATCATATCAGTTGAGCAAATGGGACCTGGAAGGCTTATTCGTAAGCTTGAATTGAAATCCTCCCAATTGTTAATCCACAGTAATTACTCTGACAATCAGTGAGTGTATAGAGCCATGGTATTAAATTTGAACTTGATTTCATTGCACTGTTAGCAGATTACGGGAGAGCGCCACCATTCCGCCTGTCGTGTTAAGCCTACGTGGAAAGTAATACAGAAGTCTGTTCGTGATGGAATCCTGTAAAACAGTTGGTTTTCCTTCCACAAGTTATGTTCACCACGGCGTCTCAAGGTCAGGCTGCTTGACTCTTGCTTCCCACTGCAGAGGCAAGGATGCGATCCTCGGTGGCTTGATGTGAGATTCGTGGTGGACCAACTGCCATAGCAGCAGGTTGAAGTCCCAGCTTCTGTTTTCTCATTCCAATTCTGTACTGCTCCATGTTCCTTTAACACCGCCTTGTGAAGTGCGCGATAGACCTGCCCAGGCAGAATATGATCACAATCTTCGCAGCTTCATATCATACCCGAATGTTAGCTGACAACAAGTTATGAAAGTCATTGCTTTACTTTCCCTTACTGTATACCTGAAGATGGCAGATTGCCAGTGGTTTGGTTTGTCTAGCGTAACGAAATTTTAAATTTAGGCACGTCGATATGTTTTTAATTTCCCATTTGTGTTCATTGGTGTCAGTATATATTGCTGTCTCGTCACCAAAATGCATGGCAAAATCATGACATAACGATATGAAACAGATGTTTTGATATTTGGGAGCGATGATAACAAATCAAAACCTGATTGAGGTGGAAGTTAAGCGGAGATTGAACTGGGGTGATGCTTGCTACCATTCAGTCTAGAACCTTCTGTCTTCTCGTCTGCTGTCCAAAACCGTAAAAATTAGAATATACAAAACTATCATTTTTCCTGCGGTTCTGTATGGGTGTGAAACTTGGTCTCTGACATTAAGGGAGGAACATAGACTGAGGGTCTTTGAGAACAGGGTGTTGAGAATATATGGACCGAAGTGACAGTAGGTTGGAGAAAACTGCATAATAAGGAACTTCATAACTTGTACTCTTCTCCAAGTATATTTAGAATGATGAAGTCAAGGAGGATGAGGTGGGCAGGTCATGTAGCACGAATGGGGGAGACGAGGAATGCATATAGGAAATTGGTGGGAAAGCCAGAAGGAAATAGACCACTGGGAAGAACAAGGCGTAGGTGGGTTGACAATATTAGAATGGATCTTAGAGAGATAGGATGGAATGGTATGGATTGAGTATATCTGGCTCAAGATAGGGACCAGTGAAGGGCTCTTGTTAACACAGTAATGAACCTTCGGGTTCCATAAAATTCTGGGAAATTCTTGAGTAGCCGCAGATTTGGCTTCTCCTCAAGAAGGGCTCAGCTCCATAAGTAAGTAAGTACACGTAAATAAGTTGATTGGTGTCCGCACTGCGCAAGCGTGTACAAACGCGTTTCAGAGATGATCTCCCACTTCTTCCTTTAAATTAGTATTTGCACATACCATACTTGTATAAATGTAGTGAAACATTGTGTAAGAGCATACTTGATGAAAGCATCACTTGACTTTCTTAGTTTGCTCGTTCTTGTAGGTTTTCATTCCATTTATTTTATTATTTTCTCCATGAATTCGAAAACTCTGGACTGACTCTTTGTTCATTTAAAGATGTGCTCTCTAATGAAGTAATTAAGTGCACCGCCTGAAACGGGAAGGTACACTTGAAATGGCAACCAGAGGAAGATTTCAGAATGGTACTCTTGGCCTAATTCAAAATATTAACCAATATTACCTCACAAATTTTGGAAAGGCGCTAAAAATGTCTGGAAAAAGCCAATGGAGTTTCGAAACCAGTACCGCCAGAGTACAGAAAGAAAATATTTGCCACTACATCAACCTGCTAGGCATCGTTAATTAAAATCGTTTGTTTCATTAATACAAAATTTAAGTCTTAATTATACTGCACATTTGTTGCCTACAGCATTCATAATCTTCGGGTTCCATAAAATGCTGAGAAATTCTTGAGTAGCTGCAGAATTTGCGGCTCCTCCAGAAGGGCTCAGCTCCATGAGTAAGTAAGTAAGTAAGTACAGCATTCATAATGCAGAATTCTACACAGATGAGAGCTATGTATTCAAGATGTCAGAGAGAGTCCTGTGCCTAGTTCCAACCCCTGCCGTAAGGAATTGAAGATAAATACGAAAATAAAGTGAAACAAGAAAGGGACTCCGTTCTCCTTTAACGTACTTTCACTTAATGACTTTTCATTTTAACGAATAAGAATAATGAAATATCTTGTCTTCAGTACGGCCGGTAAATTCACGCTTTCAGAAAAACTCGCTCCGCTTCAATGTTCTTATTTTTGTTCCCTTTTCCCTCTTACTCTTTTGTTTTTATTATTTCCATTCGCATAAAATTAATAACTCTTCATTACAGAGCCTAATATATATGTATATATATATACATATACATACATACATATCTATATTTGCCTTCCCTTAAACTAATATTGTGATACCAGAACCTGAAGGTTCAATGCCGTGGATGCCAGAGAACCATCCTAAGCCATTTCAATTAACTTTCAATCTTCAAACCTGTCTCTCTCAGATTAATCTTACCGAGAAGTTTGGTGTAGCGGGTCGCTCTACATTCGTATCCAGAAGGGATTCGGTTCGCATACTCGTTCAACCACAGATTTCGTGATTTTCATTAGTACCTCAAGGCAGATAAAATATTACCTTGAGTAGGCCACGACCGCTTCCTTCCAAACTCTTTGCAATTTATTCTCCAGCAGTCATCCTGCCGCCGACCACAGTGGCCGCCCGGTATAAGGCAGGAACCGTCTTCGCCCGCTCGAGCACTGGGATCGTGAGTTCGAATTTCACTCAAGGCATCGATGTATTTATGTAGTTCTGTGTATAGGTGGAGGTCTTGCGACGGGTTGATCCCTCGTCCAGGGAGTCCTACTGACTGTGTATAGGTGGAGGCCTTGCGACGGGTTGATCCGCCTTCCAGGGAGTCCTACCGACTGTGTATAGGATTAGGAAACCGAAAAGTGGCAAAGGCTAAACGAAGGTCTGTAGAGCCACTGATGGATAGTCATCCTACCATTCGGCTTTATGTAGTCCAGACATTGACAGCGCCATGAAGTAGATCATAAAAGATAAGTGCAATGTTTGCATTATCATTTCAATTCCTACTCCTTCCAGCTTTCCACCTACCGGAACTATTATTTATATGTTGGTGTGTAACATTATATCCAGTCATGACCTTCCAACTATCGAGAAAGTATATTTCTCTTTCAAATAACATATTCCTTCCTTTTACCGATAGATTTTTGGCAGAAATGGAAACGAACCCAGGATCCCTGTACAGTGAGATGGGCAATACAATTTGCATATAGCCTACAGACATTAAACACGTAAAATATATTCAGTTAAACAAATCAGAAGATGCATGGTCCCCTGTGTTTAGACGAAGTCCATGCCCTCAGGCTAAGCCTCCTAATGAAAAACAGTGTCAGAATCTATTATACTCTATAAGCTCCGGCTTCTACTCTCCACAAATATTTGAATAACGTTGCATCCGATGTGCACTGGAAGCGAAGAGAGCTCGACATTCACGGAGTCAGCCATTAGGTTTGGGTTTACTTACAGCTTCGCAGTTTTATGGCCGGCAGCCGTGTCGCGCTGTTTCCTGCTGACACCAAACGCCCACACAATCTGAGTTCAAGTAGTTTTGCAACTCTCGTTTTTCATATCTGAACATTGAAGCTTATGGTTATTAACATTATCAATGATGCTATACATACAGAATTTTAATCCGAAATCTCAATGTCACTTATGACACCTAGTCATAGATATGTTTTAAGTCTTTGCGGAATAATTGTACCTATAATTAATACTTCCCAACATACCATTGTTACTTGACACCCAGTATTCCAGGAAAGATCATTAATTTTCTTAAGCCCATCAGCAAAATTGTGAGTCGCAAAACTTTTGAGCCATCAATCACTCCCTGTAAGTAATTATGCAAAGCAGCGCTATTTAATTCACGATTTCCATTCAGAGGGAGTAATACAATTGTCTAAAATTGGTTTTTCCTTTATGAAACTGTAGATAGGAAGTGGGCTACTTTTGTTCATGAAACCTAAAGAAGGAGGTTGAGGACTCAGAAGACTTTCTCTTTATTTTCGCATTCTTAATACAATTTCCAAATAAATTCGCACATCTTCTCTCTTTGTAAGAATGTGGAGTTTCTTGTTCAGCGGCGTACTAATAACTAAGCTTGCCTCATCACCTGCAATGAGAAAAGTAACCACTATTTTTAAGAGTTCGGCCTTTCGAGATATAATGCGATGTAACCCGTTGACATTATATCGCAGGAGATACCGCCCTTCATAATCACCGCTGTGCGAACCAGAAATGCAACAACCAGTTATTTTGTTTCATTGCTCCTCGTTACATCACACAGCTATCCCCAGTGGGTTAGCGGTTTATTTAACAACACAGTAAGAGCGAATTTGTTACATGGAACCCAATACTAAACGGGTATGATTGTATCCTATTTCAAAAGACGATTTCACGTTCTAATATAGGACCCGGAAGTGTTCGTATTTGGGAAATTGGAAAACTAGCAACTGAATCATAATTCTGCTTATATGTGTGTACAAGGGAAAAGTGTTATTTTATTTGCTTATTTGTAGTTTCTTTAACGTTTGAATCGGTAACTCAGACTCTACAGCTTTGAGTGGTTAGATGCTAATTAATAGTGAGAGTCATGGCCTAATATAAGGCACTATCCCAGAGTTTACCTGGAAAGAATGAGAACCCTCAGAGAAAATTGTCGTTGTCTCGGTCGTAATTCGAACCGGACCCCTTCTGAATTCATTGTCCAAAGCGTTACCACTTGAGCCAACTTTTACAGGATAAGGTTGTTATAATTTCGTCACAGTACATCTGCATTGAAATAAATAGAACTTAATCTTCTTGACGTGGTCCTTTCATCGAGAAATCCGATTATAGAACTGCTCTTGGTCTAGATATGATACTGTTCGTGATATTTTATTTAGGCGTCCTGCTGAAATAGCTAAGCGCTATATACACCAAATACAATCTTGAATTCACTTCACAGGTTGTTGGCTGAATCACCACTTAATCTGCATGTAAATTCATTTACATCCTTTGGGCACACAGAACGATCGTCAGATATTTATAATGACTGGCATTCGTTTCGGTTCCAAGTATATAGCTTCGGGGCGGACCCAATAGAGAACACAGCCTCCGACCATTTCCTGTATTGTTGCGTACTAATTGTTGCTACGGTCTTGTGACTCGTTTGCTGTGGAAACGTGATTATATAGTCATTCCATAGCAACGACCTTCTGTTATGGCTCCACAATTCTGGCTTTGAGCCCACATGTCACAACATACAGACGGAGGTTCATATATTTGTTGACCGGTTCACGGCTCGGCGCTTAATGGATATAGGTGTACCGTCCGTCGCCGGGCGCATACGAATTTTGCTGATGAATCAACATGCCTGTTGGCCGATAACCTTCGGAATGAAGTAGTTACAATTCACAGGCCACAAGAGATGTTGAAAATGCTGTCCCTCTTCACGTATTATTTTTATTGCTATTGGGGTGGGACTAAGTTCCTTGTACAGCGGCCACTTCTGGCCTATTGTAACAGCACCAGGTGATAGGTGAAGGTGATTGTGGATCAGTTGGTGGAATGAAGATTGGCAGAGGAAACCGAAGAACTCGGAGGAAACCTTCCCCAGCCCCACTTTGTCCACCATAAATCCCACTTGACCATATCCGGAATCGAACCCGGGCCGCCGCGGTGGGAAGCCAGCAACTAACCACTTGAACTATGGCGCGGCCCCTCCTCATCACGTAGCCTAGATATTCCTCGAACCGGCTGAAGAAGTTCTGATTTACCCTTTGAAGTTCCTCTGCCGGAGTATTTGCACTTTCCCCGCGAGTATTTTCTTTCAGTTCTTCCGTTACTGGATTGCTGATGCAAAATTTGTGTTTCAAACAACGCCAGAATAAAAAATTAGAAGGATTAAGATCGGGTGAAAGTGCTGGCTAAATATCACTGCTGATAATTCTGTCCCCGAAGACATCGGACAAAAAGCCTGCATATACTCGTACATACATGCAGTGTGGGCAGTAGCTGAGTCTTGCTGGTACCGCTCTCCGTGAAACAGAATGCTGTCAAGCGGTCCACAGAATTAACAATTTCCTTTAATTCCAAACGTTAAGGGGCATCGGGTATACTGATTTATTCGGAAAATTCATATGCGCCTCGCAGCCGACGGTGCACTGGCCGTCGTGAAGCGGTCAGCAAAGGTAAGAACATCCCTGTATATACAAGTAAGTACGATGTTTGTGGCGACAGTCCCGGAGGTTTCGGAATTTGTAGAACAGAGCCCTTCTTTAGAAGCTGATTCTCGCTTAGATAAGTAAGAATTTCTCCGTCTTTGTGGAAGACGAAGGTTCATAACCGTTCTCACAAGAGTTCACTGCCGGTCTCGCACCCTATTTCTGTGAGCGAGCCAAGTCCGAAATTTCCATTTTTCTTCCTTAGTGTTTTCCATGGCAGCTTTGTTTATAGCCCGGTTTTCGCACTCACAATTGATACCTTTACTGCCATAACTGTGTAACATTTTTATCCTTGTTTGTATCCTGGTCTTACTTCCTAATCATTTATTGATAGCACTGCAAACATTTTTGTATTTGTTATCGAAAGACCAGAGCTGCTATTTTCTTTAAATAGCTCCTCAATTTCCCTCACGAGGCTGAGTGGACCCCGTTCCAGACCCACTACTTCTCAGAAAATCTGGTAGCGCCGGGAATCGAACCTCTTGATCTGTAGCCAGGAACTAGACCACGGAAGCAGGCCAATATGAGTGTTAACTGTTTTAATATATATATAAACATATAAAATGTAATTAACTGCTGTGGGGATTCGTTGCGCTGACCACGCGAAATCCTCTGTCCGCTAAAGTTGGCACTAACTTCGCCGACAAGCGGCGGTCGGTCGGTCGGTATATTTCGCTTGCGGGCTAAAACCACGGAGTTCGTTCGTTCGTTCACTTGTTATAGCTCAAAAATTTGTACTGTATGGAATTTGAATTTCATTGTCTTGTGAGCTTTGTAGCTCTCATATCCTGACCGCATATTCACTGATAATTTTCCGGTCATGAGCTACCAGCACAAAGAGTTTCACATTCAGAGCTCACGATTTATTGCAGCAGTCTGGAGGGCTGTGACACAAGGGAACATAAAACAGACCGGACAGATTTTGTTCCAGTCGTCTGTATGGGACACGTTTCTACACTGTTTTTGTTAGCTCCATAATGTCCCACTATGATACCACAGAGGGTTGGCACAGCGGGTTCTAGAGGATCTCAGTTTGGAATTATGGGAGGAATCACCCGCTGTGATTCAGTTTTCGTGATTTTATTCAGGTCACATTCAATCACCTGTAAATATCTATAATTTCACAATCCAAACTCTCTAATATCTGCGATGTGAATAATCTAACCCACTCATAGCTTCTCTTCCTTTCCGAGACCGTTTTGAATCTTTTGAGTAACAAACATTATATTCAGAAAGAGTATTATGACACAACTGAAGAAGAAGATTAAAGAGAACTTGAATTTCTTTCCGTACAGACAGTACCTAGGGCGAGAGATTTTATTTGTTTCTTCCTCTCTGTCCTATTTTCCTCTCCCTATTTCTCTGTGTCTTTCTGACTTGCTCATTCTTTATAATTCAAAATGCGTAATATTACTCTTACGTTTCATTCATTTTTATTATGAAAATGAGGAGCTTCGTAATTTATGCTCTCCCTCGAACGTTGCGAGAGATACGTGTAAAATGAGGAAGGATGAGTTAGGCCGTAAAGGCTCACTGACGCATACGAGAGGTGGGACATGCATCTACTTGTTTAGTTTGAAAAAGTGAAACGAAGATACTCGCTAAGGAACCTACGTGTAGATTTAAGGCTAATATTAAATAAATGTTAAAGAAATAGATTCTGAGGCTGTCGACTCGATTCAACTGGCTTTGAAGAAGGGCCGCATGAATGGGCCTCTAACACTTGCAATATGCTGAGGTTATTTTAACTATAAGAACGACTAACAGTTCGTATAGAAGGACCCTGCTTTGTTGAGTTTTAGGTTTGTTAGTTATGATGATCTCTGCATTACTTCGAGGTGCATTGAAGCTTCTGGGTCACCCATTTGCAGGTCTGTCCTCAGATCTATTATCAGTGGTTAATTACATCTTTTGTATGTGTGTGTGTGTGTGTGTGTGAGCGCGCGCTATGGAGGCGCTGCTGTTTTGTTTACCGTGCCTGCTCTGTCATAATAGTCTCTAATAGTCTGTGTACTCTCGAGGCAACTGCGATGCGGATTATGCATTATCCCTGTCCCTTTGTGGAAGATTACTAGCATATCCGTCGCGGGCCGCCTGTAATTCAATGGAAACAAGTCGACAGTTGGCGCTTTGCGATTCGTTTTCTTACATCAGACATCCCTACAGCAAGAAGGACCCCTCTAATTATTATTTCTCTTGTTGAGACTAAACCTTACGGTATGCAACGTAATGGTTTATTATGAATTATATGCTATGGGCTTAAATGGGTAAATCTATTCCTATAAGAGGCCGTGGAGGCCCATAGGATTGTGAGACGTCAAGATTCACACATTTTCCAGACAGACAGGTCACAGTTGGCTGTAAGGTCGTGAGCCTTACGCGCCGGCCGCCCTTCACCCCCAGGAAAATTCCTAATACTCATTTCTGTTAGAGGTTGGGTCAACCCCAGGTCAATAGCGCGACTGGAGGGATTAGGTAAATTGGAAATATCCAATAACCTCATTGGGAATCAAACCACGACCTTCAGACTTGTAGCATAGGGCCTCAACCAACTACGCTCTCTTGCTGTAAAAAATGTGTCAAGTTAAAGTGAATAAACTGTAGCGCCAAGAGAATGTTTACATAGGAATTCTTCTAGCGGAACGAGATTTTATGTAATTACTTGACGTCACTTGGAACGAGAGAACATTTCTCTGTTACGCTGTTTTCAATTATTTATCTTTCGGATTTACAGAGGAAATTCGTACACTTTAAAACCCATCGCATTATTGTATAATTACTGTTATTTGCAGTGTTACATCACTTTGTGTCAGCGCTGATATAACTCAATGTTATAACAGTGTTTATGTCATTTTGTTACATTTTGGAACATTTAATTTTTACCGTTACATTAATGTTGGTTTCAAAGAAATTCCAAACACTGGGGAATCATAACTACAGTATTTCTTCCTAAATTCACTTGAATTGAAAGCAGAGAAGCAATATTTCGTTTGCTAGATAACAGAACGGTATATCTTCGCTTCTTCAATCTTGACGAATTAGCCTCTCTCTCTTTTTCCCCGTTCGGAATTAATTCGGAAATATGAACCTTATAGATATTCGATTTGACTCCAAGGTCGGGGGATCAGCCCGTTCCAAGGCCACTGCCTCCACAGGACAATTTGAACACAAAATAAACGTAGACAAATGTCCATGCCTCGAGTGGGAAACGATATAGCTTTATAATTATATTTGTTACTAGCTGTACCCGGCCACGCGTTGCTGTGGCAGATCGAGTGAATTGCTTCCGCTCCGCGAGTACGACGACCTAAGTTTGATCTTCTGCGAGGCATTATTTGGATGAACTAAAGCAGATCGATTGCACTGAAGAAGAAGAAAGAAAGTTATAACAAAAACATATAAAATAGCAAAACATTAAAAAAGGAAAGAACACGAACTGGAAAACAAAGAAGAAACAAACAAATAAAAAATAAAAAAATACTAACGAAATATTTCAATTCAAACGCAGATCAATCGACACAGCTCACTTCCACCGCCAATTGCACTGAAAAATAAGGAGAACAGTTAAGAAAATGAAATGAAAAACAATGAAAAATAAACTATACTCACGAAATGAACGACGTATAACACGTTACAGTATATTAATAATGAGTACAATTAATATTTTAACAACCAACCAACTGTCACAGGTGTGACATATGTCACACATGATTTTAACATCATAAAGTCTTAAAATACATTTTTAGTGGGTGACATATGAATAAGATATATTCGCTTGGTCCTGGGTCCTTAACTGGTCCATTGCAGCAACCATGGATGATACTATTTGAACGTAATGAAGCATTAGTCGAAATGAGAATAGGCAGGAGAAATAGCAGTACTGGGATGACACCTGCCTCGGGGCCACTATATCCGTTAAAAGTCTCATATGAACAGGTCTGAGTTGAACCAATGCTGCAATGGCGAGAATCCTTCATATTGAAGAAACTGCGTAGACTGGTTGTCTTAAGGAAGAATATTTAACGGTCGACTGCACGTGTCATGCACAAATGGATTAAAATGAAGAAATTTACATATAGTAGACAATGAAGAATACTGTCTTATGAGATCTAACTCCTTGTAGTTTGTTGTAAGTCAACCGACGTTTCGCAGGAATATTTTCTCTTTCATGTTCAGGGTTGAAGTTTAAGCCAAGCAAGATGCCAACATGAAGCAAAGCAAGCAGCAAACAGAAATCTGCAAGCAGCTCCTGCCTGCTGCAAGCCGGTTTCTTGCTTGGATTACTGTGGACCCTTGAAAATGGAGGCGTTGTGTACCTCCAACGCGTCGGTTGACTGTCAGCGAACTATACGATATTACATTCCAGAATATAGAACCCCAGCTGAAAAGTTATCCTTAGGGAAACTAGGGAAAATTTAAATCCAAGTTCTCCTTCCAGATGTTTATCTTTTCGAAATTTGTAGAATTATAAAAGAAACTGAAGTTCATGAGGAATTCCGTGGCGCAGGATATTGTTGAAAAGCTTATAGTCTCTCACCTTGTCGAAAAATTCCCTTATTTTATTGCAGCCGGAGGTTCATTACTGTGTGCAGAAACATGCCGTTGGATCCTGTCCCGAAGAAAAACCTCATAACATATTTCTGTAAGGTCCACTGTAATATTGTCACGTATTCGGGGTTGGTATGAGTAATAATAATGGGTATAAATACAAACCACTCCGTCCAATGCGACATATAAGTTTTTACTACGTTAAAACTTATCTCCCTTACATGTTTCGGTCCTTACGGGCCATCTTCAGAGGGAACATCATTACAAACTGGAAACTACCATCACAATAGGTGTTTTGATTTAAAATACATACACTTATATTCTATAATCCACAGTACGCTTAAAGTCGAACGTTTCACAATCACAGCAGCTTCCTGGTGTTGTAAAGTTTTAAAAATTTTCTAGATGTTATTTAAAAAAACCTTTATTTTCAATAGTTAAAATTTTTTAAACCACGTAGGTTCGTGCAGAGGAATAGCTAGTGTTTAGATCTGTTACCAAGCAAGGACTAGTGTAAACAGATATAGAAGATTTTATTTATGTTATAATTACAGTAATCTTGAGAGTGTTACAGTTAATTGTAGTTGTGGAGCCCCATAGGATTGTGAGACGTCGTGGCTCCCACATTTTCTAGACAATCGGTTCAGAGTTGGCGATGAGGTTGTCAGCCTTACGCGCCAGTCGCCCTTTACCCCCAGGAAGATTCCTGATTCCATTTCTGTTAGAGACTGAGTCGACCCCAAGGTCGTAGTGCGGCTGGAAGAATTAGGTCAATGGAAAATCCAATAATCTCATCGGGACTTGAACCCGCAACCTTCCGGCTTGTAGCATAGTGCCTCAACTAACTACTCTACCGCATGTCCCTATACTTACATATATTATTCGCGTTTATTGTGTCCTGAGGCTATTATTTAGGTAACCTTCCTCGATGAAGTTGTGTATGAAACAAATTCTGAAAAGGGATGAGTGTTCGATAGGTCGCTTGTACCAATCGATGCTCAGAATGTAACAGTTGATACACTCTTGAGGCTTATCGTTGGACTTGATTGGAGGTATCGATCGATTCCCGGATGGGCACCCAACCTTGTCATCTTGTTAGGGGGTTTCTGCAATTCAGAACGTGGAAGGAGAAACCTAAATCCAATTGCACGAGCGGAGACGTGGAAAGGATCAGACTGAATTTTATCTGACATCAGCTTGCGCCAATACGCCATATGCATGCATGAAGGCTTAGACTTCGGATAGGGAATGACCCGCAGCCATCCCTCCGGTACTGCTCTTTCTCAAAGGTTTCACCTCTAGGTCTCTATCTCTTCAAAGTCAATATTAAAGGAACGTACACCGCATGGGATTACTTTCTTCCCGCAGTTCAGTTGTAGGGAAATAACCACGACAAGAATATTTGGAATCAAGCAATGGAAGTCTCTACGCGATGGAATTGGTAGGTACATCTAGAGCGGCTTCAAGAAAGCGTTAATAGAATTAAAACTGAAAAAAGGCGGCGTTCAAACTTGTGTAGTTCATGTGGGTTTCAAACATAATCTGTCGCAATAAGGGAAAAATGTAGACTGAGAATAGAGGTTTTGAGTGTTTGAGGTCTGCTGGTGCTGGTAACAAGGGGATGCAAGATGTTGCATAATGGAGCATATAATTTTCTCTCAACAAAATAACGGGATGATGAAACCAGAGATGAAGAGATAAGCAAGGCAAGTAACACGCATGGGATTGAGAGGAATGCATACAATTTTTTGGTCGGAAAGCCTGATGGAAACAATTTTTGGAAGAACTAAGCATAGACAGGGAGATAATATTAAAGTAAATCTCAAATAAATATAATAAGAAAGTATGAATTTGATGTATATGTTTCAGAATAATACCCAGTAGCGGGCTCTTGTGAACAAGGTAATGAACAAGCATTTTTTGACTTGCTGAGTGACACGCCCTTGTATATTCGCGACTACTGGTTCAGTTTACACGTAGTTATCGCCTTGGTATGACGGCGTAGTAAGGTTCCATCTTCACGCGGAACAGAATTAACACTACTCGCTGTAGGTGTGTCATTTCGCCACAAATGTTTTATGCTGGTGTTTCATTTAACGCATGTTTATCAGCGGTTACCTAAACTCTGAAAAAGAAACATTAACGTTGATAAGATTACAAATCGAAAGACGGGCTAATTAATATACAATATATATTCGCGCATGTGTGTGTGTGTAAAAATTTCGCTGGAGCTGAGCGCGGGTGGAATGATGTCGCCCTTTTCCGCCTCTCATGACGTTTGTATTGTTCGAGAAGCCGCTCGGATGACATCGAAGAATGAGTCGGCCCGAGGACTCTCTAGAATCTTCCCGAAGGGTAACACGCCTATAAGAGTGGTTGCGAAATTCTATCAAGAGCCCCGTTCAGTGCAGCGCAGCGCAAAGCATAGAGTGAGCTATGAGTCTGTCACTGTTCAGTTAGCCTGTTTAGTCCGCTAGTGACCCAGTTTTTATCTCAGTTCAGTGCAGTATAGGAACTACTGCTGTGAGTGAGTGTTGGTACTTCTGTGCAGTAATGTATGTAGACGGAACTGACCTCAGGAACATAAGTGGTTACGGACGGGGCAGTAAATATAATATAAATGTTTAAATGTTACAGTGTGATCACTGAGAAAAAAACAGTAATATATTTTACTGATAAGTAGTTTAGAAACACTTGTGGAAATGGAGAACTGATATAGTGGCGAATGAGACTGGAACATTACTGTAAGTGAATATTAGAGAAATATTTGGAAGGAGGGGGTCATGGCCCGTTTGAACTTACTACATGGCAGTTTTTGGAGATCCTTAGAAAACACACGAAATTACTCAGTTCGGACATCTGGTAAGCCGACCCCACTTCACTTCTGATATCTGCCGGACATGAGGCTTATGAAGTCACCGTATATCAAGCTTCCGTTTTAATACACGTACATACATATTTCATGCTATATGTTCGTCTTAATTAATATTACTGTGTACAGATTTCAATAGGCATAATTAGGCCCATAATTAATTTCCTTGTGATGAAGCCAGACTGAAAGTTTTCAACACATGCGTTGATTCAGTATAGGCCTGTAGCATGAGTCTACATAAAATCGCCTCTCACATATTTGCACAATGATTGTGGATGGTCTAAAGCTGCAAGTTAATTTTATTTCTAAAACCTGTCTCGTTAAATCTTATGAGCTTAAGAATTTCTCAAACTATAGAACTTAAAAGTAGTTTTCCGTAGTGCCATAAAGTTGTTTTGCTTTGAGAAGAAGCATATGAGCCATTTTTCCGAAGAAACGTGATAGCCAGTGTGGGAATAACTATTTATAATATTATAATCGTATTAACTGTTGAAGCACATTTCCGTTTACAGTTGGCGGTTTCATTTTAGACGAAAATGTCTGACAAGACCTGTTCCCGGAATGTGATTATGAAGCTGAATGGAGTACAATCGGAGGCAAAGAAGTTTCTGTTGTACGTTTTGCTCCAAAAGCTTGAAATGAATGCTTTTTGAGGAGGTCATGGCCATCAGACAGCACCTTTCATCTCGAAGCCAACTGAATGGTTATCAGTGGAACTGCGTTGAGGTCCTCAGCTAAAATTTCTTACGAAATGAAGTTCATACGAAACTCAAAAGGAACTTAATAAGATTTATCCAAAAACACCTATTAACAAAAACAGTAGTGGGCTAAGTAACATAAAATATATCTATCTTAATACGATCTACTAGAAAAGTCTCTTAATATGGTGAATTTTAATGAAATACAAGAAATTATATCTATAATTTCTGTCCCTCTGTTTTGTGCTATTTGTCTAATAATATTCCTAATAATAAGAATTACAGTAAATGAACATCCCGACTAAAAGAGTATTCATGATAATAAAAAAAAGGACTTCGCAGATGTAGCTAAACCTACACACACTACAAGAACACATGCTTTCACTCTTCCTATGTTCAGTTTTTCTGTAAAAAAACAAGTTTTGGGTTCGAATATGTCCAAATTCCTGCCTGAGAAAACCATAACACAGTTTGTCTATCACCTCAGTATTTACAGATATTTCGATGCATTTTTAAATGTTAGTACAATGCAGTCATATTTTATATTACCACATACTAAGTTAAATTTATTGTGTAATAAATCAGAGTTTTCTGAATGGAAAGGTTCCGTTTTATTTGCAACTCATTATTTATCCCTTATGTTTCCTCCCGTTATTCTGTTGTAATTCCTGCGTTGTATTTAACGTGTTTTTCATTCTATCATAATAATTTTTCTGTGTATAGTTTGAAAAGGAAAGAGATATTTCCTGTGCGTGACGTAATACATGTTAATTCCGCCAATGAAGCACAAGAACACAATTTAAATAAAAATATTTGTAAATGGAACTTAGTGCTAAATTATAATTTTCAGCTTTTTAACTTTCGCAATAATAAATTTGTTTAAAAAGTTTCAGCTCATTATCAATTATAATTCTCTTAATTAAATGACTTAAAGTAGGTTCCAGTGTCAGAATTTTGTAAGACAGAAATGAGCTTTTGGGTTCCATGAAAAGGTAAAACTTCTTGGCCAGCTAAGTAACAAGTAACTTTGTAAGGAAGACCCTGCTACGTGGACTTACTTTATCTAGCCCTGCTTTTGAAAGGCACAGCGTTCTGTAGAGTCATAGTTTTGCTCCAGGGCTTTTGTTACGGAGCATCAGTTAACTGTGCCATGTACTACTGAACAGTGGTTTATAGGCCGAACCTACTCCGCATGCAGTGTTCGTGCCTAAGATGTGAAGTTGTCCCATTGCCTAATTAAACATCACGTCCTGAAGACGCATGCAGGGTGGAGGTATAGCTTCACATACTCTCAGTCTTGGCCCAAGTTGTAAGCGAGTGGTGAGCTTCACGCCCCACCCTCTTTAGCACCGGGAAATGAGCCCCTTGTACACATTGGTTAGTTGATAAGAGAGTAGATGAGGCCCACAACAAGTCTGGACGCAATAACGGAGAGTGAAGTCTTTACTTCTGCCTAATCACCGACAGATTCAGTACAGAGACAGTCAGTTGTGTATGAATTATGCTATAAGTTCTAGGATTTACTTGCCCTAACAGGTATTAATTATTCAAACATTGAACACTTGGGTAACATATTACAATATCAAAATAATCAGCATGCTGGTCATCGTGTTCAACGCACATAATATATTTGACGAATCCATAGTTTGCAGAATTGTAGCCAATTTCCTAAAATGTATTTTCTGAAGAAATTGCATGTGTCATGCTGAAACAATTGCATGAAGCAGGTGCAAGTTAAAATTACACTATATGTTATGCTAAACTGTGTTGACAATGGCCTTGGACGATGGTTAATTTTCTTAATGTGAGCCAAGCTCTCTGTAGTTAAAACCTAAACTATTGTCGCGTATTAGCGACTAGACATGATATTTCGATTGGTAATTGGATTTATTTGAATCTAGAACCAAATAATTAATAGTAACTGTAGCGCTATAAATAATTCATCCAATCTGTAATTTATTACAGCACGCTTCTCTCTGCTGTGTCCTCTCCGGTTGTCACCTGATAACACTTCCAAAGCCATAGATCCCTCACTTTCCGTGTTCCAGGGCTTCGGTCCTCGCTGGCTGGCGCCTGTCTCACAACTGCTCGGTGTTGCTACGCAACGCTTCCATCAGTGGGGAATTATCGCATCTCCTACGCCTGCGCCAGGAGACTGTCTCGGACTGCCTGCCTCCGTCGCTCGTTCGGTCAGTCAGTTAAATTGCTGCTGGTTTTCGCCAGCACAGCCATTCCTGGGTTCAGTCTCCTCGAGATCCATGGCACAAGATTTTTGTTTCCTCCTAGACATGTACGTGTTTCGAAATGAGCCCTCATTTTCGACGAGGGAGGTGTCGGTCTTTCTGTGTAGGCGTTACGTCTGTTGTACCGTAGTTTCAGCACGAGTACATACTGTATGTGCTGTCGCGGTGTCCAGGTCACTATGGACTCTGTACACCCTTTGTCACTGCACTACACTAAGTAACATATATACAAAGGTATATAGGGATCTGTCAATGCAGGCTTGTGCGGCAGGTTATGTCTTAACTTATGCAACCACTCTGACACTGCAGTTAGTCAAGTAAACGGTGGTATGCCTGACTGCCGCTAAGTTCAAGCCTCTTGCACTTCCTGTGTCTGGCTTCTCTTTGCAAAATACCACGCACATTTGGATTTCCATGATTTATTATTACCTCTGCCTGTGTCCTGCATAATTTATTTATGTAGTCATACACGTAAGGAACTTTGAAAGCCGCGTGCAGTTCGCGGACTGGTGTGCCCCCGACAATATTTCCAATAGCTTGGGCTACTCTGTTCTGCAGGAGCTGCAGTTTCAAGCGGCGAGCGTCTGCCGCATGCTCCCAGTTGGGACCGGCATAAGTCATAACTTATGACTGTCTGCCTCCGAACTCGCCTCTCCAGATATAGCCTCGCTGCATACTGCACAGAAAACACCTCTTCTTATAGTTGTTTTGTTGCAGTATGAAGGAGCAGTTATGTCGGACTTCCTAGAAAACACAGCTTCCATCAGTTCTTCTCCTGTTGCGTGCGTAAGCGTGGCTGCGGTCCCATGACCATTACTGAATCATTTCCAAGGTACGGGCGTGTTTTCAGAGCCGTTCCCTAGTGACAGCTCTCTTTTCTAATTTCATAATTCTTGATTTCAGCAGACATGCCACAAGATTTAATTTTTGTCATCTTATTCATTTGCGATTAATCTAACGACCATTTCAATTGGTGAGATCATGTAGTGTCGAAGTTGTGAGGAAGGAAGAAAATAATTACAAGAAAGGAAAGATGGGAGGAACAGATCGTGGTCCAATATAGGGTTGATCATGTGCGTACAGTTTCGGCGCTATGCACTCGTAGTCTATAGAAAACACGAACACAACAACAGAAGCCAATACAAGCAATCTATCACCGCCGATCACATTGGCCGCCCGTTCTGAAGCATGAACCCTCTTCGCTCGCTCGAACCCTGGGATCATGGGTCCGAATCCCACTCAAGGCATGGATGTCTATGTATGCCTTTATTCTGTGTTTGTGTTGTCCTGTGTGTAGGTAGCAGCCTTGCGACGGGCTGATCACTCGTCCAAGGAGTCCTGCTCGCTGAATATAAAAGATTACGAAACTGAAGAAGAGGGCAAGGCCGAACAAAGGGCTGCAGTGTCATTGATGAATGAATGAGCGAATGAAAACCTATCACCACGACAAAGCTTCAGTCCATGGACAGACTTGCCTCTCCGACTATGTTCAGTATCCAGCCGAACTACGTTTCATGTAATCCTATTCCTACACCAACTAACGAACTTTTACTTCCATGTAGGCAGATGCTATAATTGGAAAGGAATTATGTTTTTGAGGAAGTGTGTGTCAAATGATGGGTTAAACCTAAGAGGCAATTTTGTGCTCGGTACGGGCCGATGCCTGCCCTATTTCAATATTTGTTGAGAGCAAATTTGATGCGCTAGCGAGTGCCCTGACAGCAGTTGAAGGTTACGAAATAGGAATCCAATAATTATATAGTATTGCATTTCTGATATGTGATACTAGTTGTAAGTTACAATTATATTGTTATTCCTCGTATCGGAATCAGTTACCAGTGTAATTGTATACGTGGCATTTCATTTAACGGAGAAGTTCATGGAGGTAGGCCTAGGCCCACTGGGGCTGTAGTACCAAGGGGGGGGGCACTTAATTTAGATTATCAATAGAGAAAATGAACAGGTATTCTCCCATTTTATTTTGTTTACCGTACTGCTGCGCAGAAGTCAGTGCGCATCCTGAAGATCCCACGACCGGGCATCTTGACACAGTTTCTTTTATTTCCTCTGTTTCTAAGTAAACGCGTAGATGTTTCCACTTTCAGAACTGTCACTGCATGCTTTCCTGCATAAGTTTATCAAAATTAAGCCCTTTTGATGTCAAAGCCACCAATTTATTTTCCCAAATTCTACTGCTCGAAATTAATTTCGAAAATCAAAATTCCGCTGCCCCAGATTTAGGTCGCTGTTTCTAACCCTGCACTTTCATATTGCTCTTACATGAATGGTGAGCGGGCCTAGCATTAGGGATCTTCCAACGATAGATGCTCTTTCTCCCCCCACAACAAATTGTCTCTCACTTATTCCATGATATTTCACTTTCATCTGCTCTTCTGCTATGGTTTTTATCCAATCCATCCCCCCAGCTCTCTACAATGTGTGCGTGATTAACACCGCGCTGAAGAGCGGGGAATGTTAGTGAAATATCATTAGTTCTACTTGATACTGTCTGTTTGTTTTACATCCTTTTAACGATTAAATGCAATTATTTCACCGTAACCGAAATAATGTACGTACCCTTCCAGCCTATTTTTAAACATTTAAAATAAAATCCGTTCGAAAATAACATTGATTATTAAACATTAATACCTCCAGTTATATATGCCTCGCATTAATTTAGTAAAATTTAATGGAATTTGTAACAATATGATATGATGCGAGTGGGCTGCTAACCACCCCACTTAAAATTAAATTCATGTGTGTTTCGCGGAACAGTTTGTACAGCATAAATCACAGAGACGATACCAAGGCCCTGCCTTTATTGTCACTTCTCATGTTCCATTTTTGTATAAGTAGAACCTACACAGTGAAATCTATTGACAGTTCATTGCATTTAAATTCAAATTACACGTGCATACTCGAAAATAGAGAGCTTGCTTCTAAATGAGGTACATGCATTAAGCATCTGAATGCTGAGTTTAATTCTGAAAACAAATGCATTCAGTGTTTCTACATTTTGACGCTGGCTTCTAATTTCTATTTCATTTCGTAAGTTGATTGCTTGAATCAGGAGAAGGCAAGGGAGTCTTCGTTGTTCTCATTATGCTTCTAAAACATTGAAGATTTTCAGAGCAGGAGTGGTACGACTTTCTAAACGATTGGTCTCGTCCGTAGTGTTGAAAGGATTAACATCAGAAACAGCTGTAATGAACTTACTGATTGCATGAAAAAGAATATTCGTTGAAGACGTAGACTAGTGATTTCCTGCTTTTAGGTAAATAGAAGTTTAGTACCCTGTCATATACAAACATAAATCGTTCCACAGGTTCACATACTGTTTCTTCAAAATCCACTTTAATAGTATTCTCCCATTCTTCCCTAGGTATCTGAAGTAATTTCTGAACCCCTTAGGCCACGGAAAATATGCCGCAACTCTAAGCCAAAACGAAAGAAAGAATATTCAGTCTTAAATTTTCGCGTTGAAAATAAGTGTCTTTAATCTGATTATTTTTTTTATTTTAATTCATTATTTAGTAAATAATTCAATTCAATTCAATTCAATTCTTTATTAATAATGTGCCGAGTCAACAGCCGCAAGGCCAATTACAGACTCAGCACAGTGTAGATGACTGAATTACATTACATACAAACTTATTAAAAGTCAAATACAAATTACAGTTAAGTAATTGGAAGAAATAATAATGAATAAAAGTAAAAGTAAACAAACAAATAAGTGNGTGATGTCTCCGTTTATGTAAAGACTGCAGACTTAATTTCTCTAAAGCATAAGCATAATTATATGAAATATGAGGGAAAAAACGATAAAAACAGACGGACGCAAACTTCTGCTGGATGCGCTCAAGCTTATTGGCATCAGTCGAGGTGATGGAATTCCAAACTACCGAGGCATATTCCAACTTGGACCTGACTAAAGTAAAATATAGTACATACAGACTCTCCATGGAGGAAAACCTGTAGGTAATGGAGCGAATAAGGCCTAAAAGCTTTATGCATTCAGAAAATATGTAATTAACATGTGTGTGAAAATGTAACTTTGAATCAAAGAACACACCCAGGTCCTTAATACTGCTGGTGCGTGTAATGATATCATGAATAATAATAATAATGCAGGACTCACACTTTGTTTAATGGTAAATTCGGGCTGGTTTCTGTAATACAGTTATTGCAAAACTCTTATAACTGTTTCCTTAGGATTTTCCGAAATCTTATAGGAAATTGTTTCTGACGGCTCAGTTCAGTATGACCGATATAATAACAGACATTGTTACTTCTTTGACTTTCTCTGATTAGACCCTTTATCCTGAAGACAGTCAAAATTAATTCAGAAAGAATGAACTTTTTCTGCCACTATTATTGTGATTAATTTGTGAGTACGTAAGGCAATTATATTCCCAACTAATTTCTTGAACTATTGTTCTAGCCTGAAAGAACTACATAAATCGAGTTTCTTAAACGTCTTTTCATAATGAATTATTTTGTCCTATTTTCATAGTACTTTGCAAGTAATGGGAGGCTTATGGTTTCATTATGCCTATGTTTATATACAATTATTATGTTTTGGGGGGCATTTTCCATCATCCCATCTTCATCTAAAAACACCGTCCTGTTTATTTTTCAAAACACAACGTTTCGGAGACTGGATTCTGTCTCCGTCTTCAGGTGAAATCTACTCAGTTTGGTCCAATCGATATAGCTAGACCAAAACTTTGGACACCCTACCTTATGTTGGGGCAGGTATCTAGAAATTGAGTCTAGCTCTGTCGATTAGGCCAAGACGGAAACAGAATCCAGTCTCCGAAAAGTCGTGTTTCAAATCAAAAAGAACTATGGATAAAGTCCAGAAACAAAAAAAA
>NW_019725842.1:3208048-3211555 GCF_002891405.2 Cryptotermes secundus
ACTGTCCTGTTCTTATGCTACTTTTGCACGAACCCGAACGATATATATAAGCACACTGTCCTGTTCTTATGCTACTTTTGCACGAACCCGAACAGATATCGGGTTCGCGCAAAAGTAGCATAAGAACAGGACCGTGAGCTTCGGGATGCAGCTATGTGCGAAGAACAGGAAGGCCCAGCACTCTCTGTACAGTAAATCTGTGAAGGCACGGGAGAGCGAAATTTGTCCATAATGTGTTGCCTTTTACACCAGCATTTTATTTGATATTTGAGTTCAGAGAAGTGATGATTATGATGATGAAGATGATATGCACTAAACAAGCAAGCTGTCTGAAGTGGTAACCTACTGACTTGTATTCGGGAGATGCTCGATTTGAATCTCGCCTGAGACGCTGACTATCCTGGCTGAGACTTTCCGTGATTTTTCTCAGTCCCCCAAAGCAAATTCTGGGATAATGCCCGACTAGAGCCTCCTTCCATATCCTTTCAATTCATTCATTAATCGTATCTTTCGACGCAGTACAGCCAGAGTTACTGCAGACGTCGCTAAGCGAATCACAAAAAATAAATAAAGTAGACAATAGGCAGACGGGAGTGATCCTCAGGGACAGGCGGACTGAAGGAATTTGGCGACAGTAAAATAAAAAATGAACGATAGTTTAGTCTTCTGCTTGTAACTCTGGGTAGTTCGGAGACATTCCTTCGTTTCGGAGGATTGTGTCGCCTCCCTCTTTAGCGTCGAAGATGAAGCCAAGCAAGAAAGCAGCAGAAGGAGGTATTCAGTGACATTTTCTAGGTGTACAACTCAACGGGTACAAATTGGGAATGTTGAAGGCATTTTCGGCTGACAGAAAACAGTTTATTAAAGTTATAATACAGTACCGCAGAGGGAGTTCTCTGCAGCTGGGAACAAATTCCTACTAACAACGTCGGAGTTCGGCACATTTTCTTGACCTTCAGCGGTAGATGGTCTTCAGGAATTCTAAAAGCTTCAAAAAAGAGATTGTAACCACTTAATCTATGAAAACATTGAATCGTGACAGAAAAGACGAGAAAGTGCTGAATTGTATGACGATGAGAGTTATGAATGTAAAGTCACAGGGCGGACGTTATGTTTTCTAGAATAGCTGTACACAGTTGTCTGCATGCGCGACAGATTTGCCCAGATGCGGAAGTTCCTCAGCACTGTTCCTGTACCACAGACATCAAAATCCTCACGTGAGAGGCTTTTAGCGTTATATATTTGCTAAGTCATCATTGCATGCAAGCAGCATGAATGACTTAATGATGATCAATATGAACGCCACAGTTCCAGAAGATATAAATGCAACGAGATGTGTAGATTGCCGGTGTTTTCACACAAAGGGATTCACACATGTTAACATCCTCGCGCAATTAATAAATTCGATGTGGCTGCCAAAGGGAAATACGAGATTGCACCTGGCTATATATATATATAGCCCTTTGTTGGACCTTGGTCGCTTTTTCGGTTTCGTAATACTATACCCAGTAAGTAGGACTCCTTGAACGGGGGATGAGCCTGTCGCAAGGCCGCTACCTACACATAGAACAACACAAACAGAATAAACGCACACAGACATCCATGTGTTGAGTTGGATTTGAACCCATGATCCCAACCTTCTAGCGGGCGAAGGCTGATCATGCCTTAGACCGCGTGGCCACTGTGATGGGCACCTGACACTATGGTACAGGCAGTTGTAGAATTTGGATTTTACTTCTCACTGGCTCCTGAAGTATATAGCTGGCTACTAGAGTGTATGACATTTTGTCCAGTCTTCGTGTAAGACCTTTGATAATGCAGCCTGAAATGGTCTTATTTCACCAGCTTCAGGTGGTTGTGTCTATTAGGCACAGGCAGAATAATAAATTTCATTGAAAAATCCAAAGGCCTCGTGAGAAACCTGTCAATGTGTCAGCTTATCTATTACAAATCACACATGGACTGCCATGGGATATATTCCGGGCCTCCAAGGTGAGAATCCAGCGAATAACCATCATAGCTATGAATATGACACTTACAGACACTGTGACTTTCACTTTCATTTTCTAAATTGGAGGCGAGGGCAGGACGGCATCACACACACACAAACACACGCACACAGTGGGAATTGGCTTGGGATCAGGAAGTGATCCTATCAGAATGTTTCATTATGAAAATGTGGGTCGTATTCCATTCACCGTCAAAAATTTTTTGTATAGCCTGGCCATAGCGTACATACATGAGAGGATATGCTATTTTCCTGCTGATGATGTCATGTTCAGTGGAGGCCGTAGCCTGAAATGTGGAAATACGCACTTGCTCCTTGTCTCTGCCGTCCCCTAAGGACCTTGGCTTCATTTACGACAGATCCGTATTTTTCTCTATTATCGACTCCATCTCTTCACCTTTAGCTCTCCATAAATCATTCTAAAATATCGGAAAACATCGACAGATTCATGTATGCTACATTTTTCATAGTAGGCTTCGATCAGTCAGTAGAGTGTTCGTCGTACACATACTTGTATACGAAAGCGTACGTTGTGAGTCTGCACAAAATGGTTCAAGGATCACAGGCTGCACGTCCGGGGTTCAGTTCTCGTTAGAGGAGCAGGGTTTTTCTCTCATCTCTCGTGACCGGCTCTGGGGCGCATCCATCCGTGGATCCCATGGACATCCGGGACTTTTTCGTCTATAATTCACTGACTGACACGTGAGAGTAACTACTCATTTTCATCTGAAGACAAGATTAAGGACGCGTGGAGTTATATCTCCACTCCTGTATGCCATCATGCTGTAGTACCTGATTAGGCTGAAGGGACACTTCACCAGACCTGCCCAAACAGTTAAATCTCAGAGTAAAGTGCAAGAGTTATACTCAGGTATGAATTCGGAGGAAATTGTTACTGGTTCATCCCGCCTATCTGAAATTTATGCAAAAACATACTGTATAGAAATCCCTTTCTCTCGTGTAATTCCTTTATAAAAAGAAAATCTTTTCATAAAGAGATAAATTTTTAAGATGCAACAGCTTTGATTTGTGAATATAATTAATTTAATGCAGTCAAACACAGCTTTCGAATCTCTGACATAAAATAATCCTAAACATCAGATAACAATTTTTGTACGGTCTGCATGACAACCATGACTTGGGTCCTCTCCGATATTCATTTGTCTGTCCAAGGCAGTGCTGCAATAATATACTGAAATGGTCACCACATCCTTTACCCAAATCGTTACCTGCTCTTGAGAATCTGGCTACTCAGGGCGGTGAAGGAATTTGTAATCCGTATTATAGCACATACTATGCAGATAATGTAAATCTGCTGGGGGATAACGTAAATACCATCAAGAAAATCAAAGCTCTTGTCGCTGTTAGTAAAGATGTAGGTTGGGCCGTGCCATAGCTCAAGCGGTTAGTCGCTGGCTTCCCACAGCGGCGGCCCGGGTTCGATCCCGGATCTAGTCAAGTGGGATTTGTGGTGGACAAATTAGCGCTGGGGCAGGGTT
>NW_019725842.1:3211645-3295309 GCF_002891405.2 Cryptotermes secundus
CTGGTAGAACAGGCCAGAAGTCGCCGCAATACAAGGGACTTAGTCCCACCCCACTAGCAATAAAAAAAATGATGTAGGTCTAGAAGTAAACGCAGAGAATGCTAAGTATATATCGATGTCTCGCTACCAGGATTCAGGGCACAATCATAACCTAAAGACATTTTACATATCTTTTGAAAATTAGGATTATTTCATGTATTTTGGAACGGCAGTAACAATTCAAATCTTAATTCTTTAGGAAATTAAGAGCAAATTGAATTCGGGTAATACTTGCTACTATTCAGTTCAGAACTTTTTGTCTTCTTGCCTGCTATACAAAGGGAGTAGCCTAGACTGGGGTATTTGAGAACAGAGTGCTTAGGAGAATATTTGGGCCAAAGAAGGATGAAGTAATAGATTATATGGAATTTCATAACGAACAGCTCGATAGCATGTACCCTTCTTCAAATTGTAATTACAGTGATTAAGTCAAGGAGGATGTGATCGGCAAGGTATGTAGCATGCATGGGTGAGGCTATGGTTTTGGTGGGAATCCAGAAGGAAAGGCATCTAGGAAGACTGGGCGAAGGTGAGAGGACAAATAAAATCTATCCCGGAGAATAAGAATGGGGTGCTATGGACTGGTTTAATCTGGCTGAGGATAGGGACCAGCAGAGGGCTCGTGTGAACATGGCAATGAACGTTTGAGTTCCATATAATCTTGAGAATTTCTTGAGCAGCTGAGCGACTGGCGGCTTCTGAAGGATGACTAAGCTTCGCGGAGTTAGTTCATGGAGGTTTGAAACAGCTTAGTCTGGCGATGTACCAGACTGCACCGTTTCATAACCCAGAAAGATTTAATATGAATGTTACCTGCTTATCTGTCATCACTGTTTTTTCTTCTCTTTAAACGATATATAGGCCTAACATCGGCACTTGAATCATCCTTGGTATATAAACTAATAATCACGATCACTGAATGGTGCGCACTAGAGGATACCATTTTTGGTCCGCAGACCTGTTTAAAGATGTACCCCATTTGAACCTCGTTGTTTACTTTTTCGAAATATTCTCGTTCACACAAAAGAGATAAATCTTGTATCGAGGCCTCGTTACTGTCTCATATATTTTTGCGTTTTCAGTTCTTTTGTTGGTAACGACTTTCCTCTCTTGGCCTCGCTTGAAAATAGCAGAAAACTTTCAGAAAGCTAGAATGCATCAGAGGCACTCTGAATTTACCATAGACTTCAGTATTTTTCATGCCTCTACAAACAGTGAACATCCTTCCTATGCTTTCTCTGACTCGTTTCTTGTGACTCCCTACGTACGAATGAGTATTTTGAAATAAACAAAATCGAGAGATGCGCTTTCTTCAGAACACACAAAAGGAGTGTACAGAAGTCGGTGACACAAGGTCTTGATATTACACATTACTGAGAATGAGAGCATATCTTCGTGATAACAAGAAGATTTGGGAGGAATTCTCGACTGCTACTTTCTGCAAAGCGCTGCAGTCTGTACTGTAATGCTAGCAAAGGAATAGACCCTACACAGTAAAATATATACAGCGTAGGGATCCATTCCTTCATATGATTTCCACTATATAGAATTCGAGTGTATTACAGACTAGTTTGCCTAAAAATATTCTGCATCATTTTGCATCATTGCATTGTTGGTAATTGATGAAATACGGGAAGTATTTTATATATAGTTTTTAACGTCATTCGTGTTCCCCTTGAGAACTCTCTCCTGCTTAGCTCCAACGGTAAATTAGCTATCGCTACCAAACAGAAAGCAAAATATACATTCTAAACAGCCATCATGTTGTTTCTTACTATACAGAACCTAACGGAGCAACAATTTTCCATGGGATTTTTAGAGTTATTCTAATTGTCTACAAATATCTCAATTTTATGTGTCTCAAAAATTTACTCCAACATTCAAATTTGTTCTGAGCCTTTCGTTCGCACTGTCGTCTCCTGTTAACTGGGAGATATTTTAATGTTATACCCCACTCTCAACCTACGCCTCACTAAGTAGGCTCATCTTCTGAGAGTTTCCAACCAGGCTTTTGCATGCATTTCTGAAACTTTGCCTTTACGTCCTGTTTACACTTCGGATGTTTTTAGAGCCGTTAAAGTCTGGGGTCCAATTTACACTTCGGATATTTTTAGAGCCGTTAAAGTCTGGGTCCACCCAAATCTATCGGATTTTATGAAATTCCTGATTGTGTTTTTTAGTGGCTG
This sequence comes from Cryptotermes secundus, assembly GCF_002891405.2. Classification (NCBI taxonomy): domain Eukaryota; kingdom Metazoa; phylum Arthropoda; class Insecta; order Blattodea; family Kalotermitidae; genus Cryptotermes; species Cryptotermes secundus. The sequence continues at coordinate 3,213,871 of NW_019725842.1, forward strand.
TTCTGATGTCTTTGCATCTTTTCATTAAAATATATTTCATCTGAAATTAATTCTGCAGTATTTCTTTATCTTACGGAAGAAACCGAAAATTGTCCCTATTTGTAAAAATTGCTACAACTATTGCCCCTATTAACAATTACAGACCCATTTCAATTTTTTTTAAACATTTTACCCGAAGTTATTTAATTTATTATTAATGACAATGTATTACACTACCTGAAGTTGAAATTAAACACCTGCGAGCATCATTTCACTAAACCTAAGGATACCTCTACCAATTTGGTAATTTATCACAGTTTGTCATACCCTTAGTTGACTCAGCGTCAAGCTGATGCCATTCATTTTTAACTTAGCAGTGCATTTCACCGCAACCCTCACAGCTTTCTTCTTCATAAAATAAGTGCTTTCGATTTTTTCTGGTGTTTATGTTAACTGGACCGCCTCTGTGGTCTAGTGGTCAAAGTTCCTGGCTACAGATCCAGAGGTCCCTGGTTCGATTCCTGGCGCAACTTGATTTTCTGAGAAGTAGTGGGTCTGGAACTGGGTCCACTCAGCCTCGTGAGGATAATTGAGGAGCCATTTCAAGGAAATAATCGCTCCGGTCTCGGAAACTGAGATTAACGGCCGTGAGGATCCGTTGCGCTGACCACGTGACACCCTCTATCCCCTAAAGTTCTCACTAACTTCGCCGACAAGCGCCAGTCGCTCGGTCGGTATATTTCGCTTGCGGACTACAGACCACGGAGTTTATGTTAACTGGTTTCTCAGTTATCTAACCAACAGACAATCACAGGTCCGCATTTCTGGAACTCTTTGCTTTTTGATGTACTCCCTGGCACTCCTCAAGGATATTTTCTGGGGCCTATAATATTCATTGTGTTCAGAAATGATCTGTGTGAAGCAATTAAGCAGATATTTAATCTGCTTCCTGCTGAAGATACAAATATCTTATGTGCCATTAATTCTCATAAAGATTGCAATCTCTGCAATATGATGTTGATTGTATACGAGGCCCAGTGCGAGCTATACGCAAAGATAACAGGCGGGAGAGATCTCCCTGCATTCATAAGGCTGCGCGACTGGAGAATCGCGATCCGATTCGCGGCAGAGAAGTGATTTATCCCTTCGCCAACGAGTTCAGACTGGCTCTGCAGACGGCCCAGTTCATTATCAAATTTGTTCAGTGAGCTGTTTCCCTCGAGGTAAAACGGCCATTGCGTCAAGCTAGCCACTCGTCTAAATCCAGTGCCGAAGGTTAAGAAAGAATGGAGGTATACCTGTATCCCCTGTACGTTTTCGTGGCTTCATGCTTAACTAATTTAACACAAGAACGGCTTTTCCGTTTCACCTTTCTTGTTGTCAAGCAATAACATTATTATCTTATTGGAAACTGTTTGTCAGATTGTCTTCCGTCTACTTTTTGTTCATTTCTTAGGCTATAAAGTTGTCCATGTAAAAAATCAAAAGTAAAGGTATCCCTGTAACAGGCCGTGGAAGCCCATAGGGTTGTGAGGTGTCGAGGTTCTCACATTTTCTAGATAAACTGCTTACAGATGGCGGAGAGGTTGTCAGGCTGGAAGGATTAGGTCAGTTGAGTAATCCAATGTCCACATCGTGAATCAAATCCGCGACCTTCCGGCTTGTAATATAGTGCCTCAAAGAACTGCGCTACCGCGTGCTCCCCTAATACCAATATATTGGTATTAGGGGAGCACGCGGTAGCGCAGTTCTTTGAGGCACTATATTACAAGCCGGAAGGTCGCGGATTTGATTCACGATGTGGACATTGGATTACTCAACTGACCTAATCCTTCCAGCCTGACAACCTCTCCGCCATCTGTAAGCAGTTTATCTAGAAAATGTGAGAACCTCGACACCTCACAACCCTATGGGCTTCCACGGCCTGTTACAGGGATACCTTTACTTTTNTTAGTTCGTACCATTGAATATATGACGCAATAGACAAGGTGTCGCAGAAACCGATGTTGCTATAACCAAGTTTTACTGTATATATATTGTGGCGTGTTGAATGAATGAATGAATGAATGAATGAATGTATAAGGGGTCGGCCTTCTTGGCCCTTGCACCGCGACCACAGTGATCTATTTTGCCTCCCCTTCTGATTATCCCCTCAGCAATCCATTGTCGCATGTTACCTGGTAACCTATTTCTATCTCCTTGGTAACGCGACGAATAATTTCACGTGGTCTCGGATTCAGCGAATATTTATTGGACACACGCTTTTACACACTCAAGTACAATTATTATCCACTACTTCACTTTTATAATTACCACTGATCTCGGTGAAGTCTTCTGTTCCCTTTGTCGGATGCGAGCTGGCTTCTGCTCTACTCTGAGCTACACTAAGAACTGACTAACTCTTCCAGTCCAAGTCCAAGTCACATTGCGACTGACGGTCAGTCAGTCAGTAAGTCTTGGTGTCGAACCCCATCTGGGGCTCATGACCAGATATTTAATACTGCTTGACAGTTACGGTCTTGCTTTTGTGGGGCGCCCTTTCTGACGAGAGGAGGGGTCCATCTTTTACATATGCTGCTGGTCCTTGCCAGAGCAATCTTTCTCGGGTCCGAGTTAGAATCACAATATTGCGTTGCTTCCGCTGTCTAGGAATGGACGGACCGTTGCTTAGGAAATGGCTCTTCGGATATGCGTTATATTGACTTCATCGTTTCATCGAATAAACAGTGAAAACAGAACTCTGCTTTGAATTGTATGCTTTAATTTATTCTTGGAAGATCTAATAAAGGTCGTGTCATTGGTAGCAGAAGACACTGCTAGGTCAAATTCATGGAGTTACACAAAAGGAAACAGCCGTGCTGAATGGAACATTTCGATGTAAGAATGTCCGTCCGTAAGAGCAAACCGTGTCTCGTTCAAGCAGCCTGCGGCGTTCTTCGAACAGAGATACCAAGAATTCCCTGTCTCTTCCCTCCTATATCTAAGCTTCTTCATGCCTGGGGAAAGAGATATGAAATGCTAATTAATCCATGACAGAGCCACTTGTCCAAGGCATGTGCCGCACACCAAGGAATTTCCCTTTGCAATCTACTCGTCCCTGATACGGCAGATATCCTGCCAATGAGTGGACGTCGTCTCCCTCTCTTAGCAAGTGAAGCGAGGGGGTACTCCATAGTGCAGTACTCCGAATGCTCCGAACTGCCAATGGCGTTCTTTGCAGTTTACTAATCTTGTTCGAGGCTGGTGTATCACTTTATGGTCTTGAGTAAAATGGTCACTGTTATGGGTCAGTATTTTTCAAATACGGAATTGCTTGACAACTTTTAATGAAAATGTCCAAAATTGAATATAATGTGACAGACTGGACCGATTCTAGGAGAAGAATACGTAAACATGTTCTAACCAACGAACATCCAACAATAGAAGGGCGTCCGGCGCTATGTAACGGACCGATAAACACATATCACAGCAACGAATAAGCAATAATAGGGCGTCCATTTATGTGCAATGCAGTGGTGGACACGCCTGGCAGAAATACATGATATTCGTTGCTAAGCAGCTATTTTGTTTCTGTGGGTGGTCCGTGCCGAGCCTATATATGGAGCAGTGAACAATGTTTGAGGAGATTCGTCAGGAAGACCTCGTTCAGTGTAGTCCAATAGTTGATGTGTTAGTGTAGTAACGAATTGTAGTTACGAATAAATCCAGTTATCTAATCTGGAACGGTTATTTACTGTCGCGTTACCAAGATACGCGTTATAATGTCGTATGGTGGTTTAGGCGCATGCAAGGCGGCAGAGTTCACGCTGTATTGACTCGGCCAAGGTTCAGCAACCTGTTTTCCGTACGCTGCACGCCCTACCTTGTCAAAGACACAGCTTTGCGCACCAAAATTTTCTCATCAAGAAGAAGGGGTAGGATAATATACATGACTGTATAAATGTGTATCTACATATAAATCTTTGCTGTATATTTTATTAAGAATTGTTATGAATGAATGTTAAGGGTGGAGGCATATAGTTTATATAAAAATGTAAAAGTTAGAAATCGGAACAAACAATAAACTCTTTTTCTAATTACAGTTTCTCATAAGGAGTCGCGGCACACCTGATACCTTGCTATGCCCCCCGGGTGCATTGCACTCGACTAGGCAAAGGACTGAATAGAATTAACTGACTACCATCCAGGGCTACGAGAAATTTTCCTGTGGGAAAAGTCTAAGATTAAAACAGTTGGGCATGTATGGTCCTGTACCTCCGTTCGGCCATATATCTTCGTGGCGCGATGCCTAATTACGAACGGGGACAAATGGAGAATTTCTCTCTCTCTAGTGATGACATCCTTTCTGATAGTTCTCTGATGCAAGTCCTCATACTTCTGAAGTTTTTTTTTATATTTCTATGTTTTGTCGTAGCTCTCGCTGTGCTTAGCTTGTGTTCGTACAGGTGTCCGGAGATATGGACTGGGTCTAATATAGTACGTGTTACTTGAAAACGGGGACAGAATCCAGTTTTCGGAACGTTGTGTTTTAAATAAAAACAGAACAGTACTTTAGATCAAATCAGGACAATGGCTCATGTCTTGAAACGTAATATTTGTACTCACCTTTCTACCTCTTTCGATGTGATGTTGATACTATTTCATAGAGAGACAGATAGACGGACGGACTAACATATAGAATGACAGGCATTAGCATTTAAGGGTTATTTTGCCTTGTAGAGAAGGTCTCATAATGGCAAAGTTTTGTGTACTATGAAGTTTCCTTATGACACTCCGAGATTTAACATAAAGACAATAAAGGTTTCCATCTACGTAGCAGCAGTCTGTCTCATGATGGCGGATCGTACTGATAGCAGACGCTTTGTTTCTGTAGTAAGAGTGCGGAGTATTAAGGTTTTATGAACTAGGAAAATCCCATATAATGAAGTTGTTTGATTGCTTCATAAGCTGAGAAATATAAAGCGGACTACTTGATATTTGCGGACAGCAGTTTTAAATAAACGCCTCCACAGGCAGCTGATTTGAAGCATGGTTGTTGTTCTTCAGCTTTCTCGTCTCTCCCACTGCAAAAGTAACTTCTAAAACTCGCAAATTTTAGACAGTTTGTAGGACTCCTTGGACTGGGGATAGTCCCGCCGCAAGACCTCTGCCAACTCAGGACGACACAGAGAAGAATTCGAAAGTATCTTTTCCCCCAGTGGTATTCGAATTCACGATCAGTTTTCGAAGTGTGGATGGCTGTATGCGCCTTAGTCCGCTCGAGCAATTTGAAAATATGATTATTAAGAACGAAATATTGGAGAAGGGATAGCGCAGTCGGTATAGCGACTAGCTACGGGCTGGACGACCAAGGGGTCGGAGTTCGAGTCCCGATAGGGTCGAGAATTTCTCTTCTTCAAGTCATCCAGACCGGTACTGGGGTCGACCCAGCCTCTTATCCATTGGGCACCGGGGGTAAAGCGGTCGGGGCGTGAAGCTGACCAGTGACCTACAGCTAGTGCCGAGGTCAATAAAATGTGGATCTATACATCATCTCCACCACATGTTTTCATGGCGTAGTGCGTAATTGGTTAAGCACAAGGACAACTTAACCTTAAGAAGGAAATAAGTTGGGAATTATGCGAATATGATAACAGTTCTGGTGCTGTCACCATACAATTGGCTCTCTTAGAAATAAATTAAAACTGATTATTCCAAGCAGAAACATTTCAAACTGGGAATGTTTCGAATTATTATTTCAACGTTTTACACCATAAATACCAGGTATATCAGGGCTGAAATCATGCAATCAACAAACAAGAATTTGTTTTTGTTTCCTTAATTTCTCTTATCTTAAAATTTTCTCTTGACTCAATGAATGTATTTATTTTGTGTAGACTGACCCAGAACAGGACTCTCCAACTTCAAAGCACTGAGGAGAGCATTGCACCACAAGTTCATACCCGGGAACCGCATTTAAGAAATGTATTTTTCAGTATATTCCCACCTATACAAATATCTTCCCTGGGCTATTAATATCTGTAAAACAAGAAAAGGAATCGAATCCATATTGACAAAAACATGTGTGTACTTTAAATGTTCCTAGTTCAATGGTGCGGCCGATCACAGTGGCCGCGCGGTCTAAGGCATGAACCGCCGTCGACTTGTCGAATACCGGGATCGTGGGTTAGAATCTCACTCAAGACATGGATGTCTGTGTGTATTTATTCTGTATTCGTTTTATGCTGTGTGTAGGTACTCACCTTGAAATGAACGGATCCCCCGTCCAAGGTGTCCTACCGACTGTGTACAGATTAAGAAACTGATAAAAAAACGACTAAGTATCACAAAGGTTATATAACCATAGATAGATAGATGGACGGACGGACTGACAGACTGTGTTTGTAAATCAGCAAAATGGCTGCTAAATTGTAGGATATGTCGTTATTTAATGCGACCTCCGAGTCGTATTAACTTCACATGTTTTTAAGTTTTACAGGGCGTAACACTTTTGGTGAGATCAGTTGAATATTACACGCAGTAATTGTTAGGAATTTTTCTTATGGTCATGTTGCATATCAAGATTCTTCTCCTCTTTAAAGATGAGAACATTTCTACGTATTTTCGTGGCTTTACGTGGTTTCACGTTAGAGGCTATGTCAGTGCACAAAATGTAAGAATATGGAGCGCTGAAAATCGTCACACAGTACAGGACGTGCCATTACATAGTTAAAAGGTGGGGGTGTGGTGAGCTGTAAGTCCACGGCGAATCATTGACCCCTTATTTTCCCACGAAACCGTGAACTCTGACCGCTACATTAATGATATACCGAATCCGTTCTTCAAACAGCTGACTGCTGAAGAAAGACAGTATGGGTATTTTCGTCAAGATAACTCTACAGCACATACGGCTAATGCAGCCATGGTCGCAATATAGAGAAATGTTTGAAGACAGAATAATCAGCAGAGGACTGTGGCCTCCCAGATCCCTAGACCTCAGTTCTTGCAATTTTTATTTTTCGAAAAATTGAAGGGAAGAATTCTACGAGAAAAATCCTCGCACTCTGCACACTAGTCAGCACATTGGCTTAAAGAAATGTATATTTCAGATTGTCGATAATAAAAAAAAATAATCCTCGCAGAACTGAAGCTCTGCAGAATGACATAACACGCCACTTTTTCACACGCTTGGATACACACGACTTCGTGACAACTGGCGAGTCAGGATATTTACGACGAAACTTACGGATACATTTTCTGTAAGATTTTATCCTTGCTAAAGTTTCGACAATAAACACGCTGTTAAATAGTGAACTTAATTTCAGTATAATTGTGGACCGCCTATCGACACCACCAACACAGACTAACTAGTAATGTGACTTACTGCAGTGACAAGAACAGACAACCTGAGGGCACGCGTTTTTCAGCGCTAATGACTCGTTCCGCTATCGGCAGTTACGGCAGCAATCTGTGAGGAATGTTGTTCACGCTCAGCGCTGCTATCAGGTTTCCTCGATGGTTGATCGCTCTGTATATTAGAAGTTGAAATGGATAATAATTCAAGTTGTCCTCTTTTGAGGATGAATACTATAATGCACTTGTGGGTTATCCAATGTTTCTTTGTCTTCGATTAATACTTGCTGGTTTTCTTAACGGTGGAAAAACTGCCTTTTGCAGGTTTTGTTTGATGTGCTTCTTTGTATAGAGATACTTGCTGCAGTTATATTATCATTCTCCCATATTTATTGGGTGTTGTCTTCATGGTTGGTGTGTGAAGAAACGTCATTGGCTCATGTTTGTTGGATGTGGTATTCGTGGTTGGTGACCTGACACTGTTCCCTTCCTCACAGGCTTGCGTTAAGTTACGACTCGAGGCAGTTCTTATTGCTTTCCATCTGTAAACGTGAGTCTCTTAAGACAGAGCAACTTGTGATTCTACATAAATTACGTCAATTCCTTCTCTTCTGCCTCCTGTGGCTGAGGCTCTGGAGATTAGGACGTCCCTTCCTAGGATCTTACGTGTGGTTATTAGTAATAGGCCAGAAGAACGTCCGTTGATAGTCAAACGACGTTTCTGTTGTGCTTACTACTTGCTTCACGCTGGTGTCTTGATTGCCTCGTTTATCGAGCCTGAAGCTGGAGGCGACATATTCCTCCGAAACGTCGGTTGGAATTCAACAAACTACACGGTGTTATATTCCAGATGATAGAGGTGTTCGTAACCATCCTTGTGAGAAACTCGAATCCTACTAGTAAAATTTCTCTCGGGCTTTTTGGATAGATGCAATGTACACATAATCAGTAGTCATTCATTAGTTTTCTTTCGTGCACTCTATTTCCGAAGCGCTTCAGCGCCCTACGATTCATGAAGTTTAATGTCAGTTTAATGTCAGGGCATAATCTGCTGTACTGAGCCTAGACTGACAGAGGCCATGTATATAATTTATATACAATTATTAACATGTTTAACTTGTAAAACGTAAATATCCTGCACATTATGACAAATGACTTACTACTGCAGACAGTGACTCTGACAAAGGACAGAACCTTCCTCTCGTAAGAGAGGGCACCCCGCAGAAACAAGACTGAAACTGTCAAACAGTAATAGATATCTGGTCATAAGCCCCAGATTGGGATCAACACCAAGACTGACTGACTGACTGACTGACCTTCAGTCGTAAAGTGACTTTGAATTATTCAGTCAGTCGTAAGAGACTTCAGAAGGCAGTTCACTAGTTCACTGTTCAGCTGCAGAATGTTAACCAGCGGACAACGGAAGCTGAAGAAGTGACCGATTCATAAATCAGAACCAAGCCAGTCACCATAGAAGAGAACGCAGTCGCAGTCCAGCAAAATGGAGCGAGTCTTAGACACTCATTGATTGTGAGCTGTAATAAATTGATTGTGATTACAGGTGATTGTAATAGAAGTGCCAATAAATCCAGTCATCCAATCCAGAACCCGCTATTGTTAGTCACTCAACCATGGACACGTGAAAAAAGCGTATTTAAAACTCCAGTTCATTCGCCACACAAATTAAACCGGCTATGTCAGAATAGCTGCTGGGCTACAGGCTAAACTACCTGGGTCAATTCCCGGCCGTGGTGAAGACTTTTCCCTTCCCTACCGCTACCAACCCACTTCTGGAGCCCATCGATTCTTCGCCTAATGGTTCTATTCCCGGGAGTAGGCAGGCGGATCGTGACGCTAGAAACTCACCTTCATTCAACGTCTAAATTTAAGGAAGACTGGCACTGAACCTCCTTAGAAAGGCCAAGGCGTACAGTAACTTAAATGCTAATGTCTTACCGATCACCCCGCAGGAAACATTGTCTCCCCACTACAATATAGCCGGTTAATATTACTTTAGAGAAGTACTAATCACTGTTATTCTGAAAATCTTGCGAAACACATATATACACTCTGTGAGAAATGTGCGGAGATGTTCCCAAGTTAAACAACGTGGTACAAATATATAGTCACATGTGTACCCCAAAGGTTTAAAGTATTAATATTATGCATAACGCTTTCATTTTTCTTACATTTGTCGCATTCATTGGTACTCAGCTCTTCCTGTGGACTTACGGAACTTACCGTGTGGTAGCGCTCTTAATCCATAGTGTAGCGTGTAGACCCGTTACTAGTTAGCGACCACGAAACAAACAGGTTGTCACCGCAAAGAGTTCACGCGCAACAGTGGACGGTGTATCCTACGCGGTACGTGCCGAGATGTTATAACCGAAACAAGTGTAGAAGACTGTCAGTTGTAAGGGAGTCTGTGAATAGAGGACTTAGTCGATACAGTTGAGAGCCGGCGCGGAACGAAGTGAGAGTGGAAGCTGAAGAATCTCCACTGTTGAAAGCCGTTACCAGGGAACAACTGGTGAGGACACAGAACACTGAAAAGAATTAGGTTGTGTTGTAGTGATTTGTAAAGCTTGGAGATCAGCGATGGCGCTGTAATTAAATGTAGTCACGAGTCGTGCGTTAAAGTGGTCAATAAATCCTATCTCCAATTCGAACTCCGTCTGTAGGCATTCATACACGTAACAGTAGTTTCTTATTGTTGTTAGAACCATGCGGTAGGTGTCCTTATTTCATACTTTGTGGCTCTATGAATCTTATTATGAGATAAGAATACTTCTTCCATATTTTCTTCTTATTAATGTCATGTATGTGATTTTCCAAAACCATCAACCAAAACTCAACGTAAGTTGAAAAATTAGAAAGTGAATATACGGTTAGTCATCAATTTTAAAGATAATAAAAATCAGTTCAAGTCGATAATGATCGAAGTTATGATAATATAAATATCAATGGCTCACATCATAGCTGCTCATAATTTCGTGGGACAACAAAGTTAAGGCGCTCTGCATATTGCTTTATTAGCAATTTCAGAACAGTTCCCCCCCCCTCTTGGCACTACAGCCCCAGTGGGCCTAGGCCTACCTCCATGAACTCCGTTCTTCAGAACAGTTAACTAGGGAAATACAAGGAGTGAGATTTTCATGCAGACTGTTTGGCAGTGAGTGTACTGATTACAGTTCCGTACGACTAAAAAAATTGTTACATAGTGTCTGTAAGTCCTTGCCTAAATGAGTGAAAAAAGTAACAAGTGTTAATATGGAGGCTATGTTTTGTAATGAACGTGCAAACCCCCTTGAATGTAACATTATTCCGAATAAAGGGGAGAAATTGGGGGATAGTTTTAAAACATCTCACAAATCAGGACCTGCCGAGAAATCATTATGTGATTTCCGAAGTAAGAAAATAAATAGGAACTTGATGAACATAAAATCAAACTTTGTGACGATGGTACAGCAGTTCAAATATGTTTTTGGACATTATTCATCGTCTTGTCTTTATTTAAAACCCGTCCTGTTTATTTTTTCCAAAACAAAACCAAAATAAACAAGACGGTTTTAGATAAAAATAAGACTATGGATAATGTCCAAAAGCATAATATTTGAACTTAATGAACACTCTGTTTGTTGTAAAAAGTGTCGTGTCGAGCCGATGGAATAGTTATGACGTTACACAGATTCGCCGTTATACCCCGTCTGCCATTCTATGAGCATGGGTATGACGTAACGCTTGATCATACACAATATGATTACTTTCCCTTCGTAACCTGTCAGCCAGAGGAGATCAGTTACACGTGATTTATTATAGGAGCCGAGACAGTTGACAACTTGCTTGCAGTGGAAGTCTGTTACATGTAACGTTTGTGTTTCCGGTGTCCCACAGCATTATGAAGTTCTCACCGTGACGCAATGGGGCAGGGTTTTCTTCAGGAGTTGATAGTTATCAACTGTGTAATGAATTTCGCTACAGCAATAGAAATATAAGATTCAACATCTGTGTTCATAATACCCGTACACCATTTGGCTATTACAAACCAATTTAACCTAGCTCATACTTTCAAAATAGATCTTGTAAGCAGATACTTCTCTCTCTCTCTCAAATCTCTCTCTCTCATCACATGCATTTGTCAAATCTCACCCATCTTATCCCTGTCCGCTTAATCACCCTCGCTTTACACGCGCGCGCGCGCACACACACACACACACACACACATATACTTGGTAGAGTCATTAAGTTCGTGGAATGTGGTTTTATCGCATCATATTACAAGGTATTCACATACACTTACGCAGATCCACATCGGCCCTCAAAATAGTTGCTGTTGGCCGCTATGTAAGTCTGCCAACGCTGATATAGCTGTCGAAAACATTGCTGAAACATATTGGCAGTAAATTCCCGTACGACTCTTTGCGGCCATTCCACGAACTTACTGACTGCGGTAGTGTATATATATATAGTGTAACCGTACGTTCCTCACCAAAATTATTCAATTAAAGGAATGAACAACTTATGCATTGTTTAACACCATGAGGGACGCTCCTCCGGCGAGATCCCATCCCGGGACCGTCTGGTTGTAATTCAACTATTCTCTTCCTTAGGCTTAGGATGCCACTATTGTCCCTAACGTCGCCAGTTTGCTCCTAGTGTCAGAAACCCATGAACTGACCTTGTGCGAGACCCGCCAGGAGGGGTCTTGGGTTCCCTGCTCGTGTGCCTTGAAGACCTAAAGAGGTTTATGATGGGCATCTCGAAAAATGCTAATGTAGGACAGATGCCAGGCTCGACCCTTGGCTTTCTAATTTTATTTTCTTGCTTTTTATGCCCACTGGGGAATTTGTAAAGAGAGGGCAGTCGGTTATAGGGAGCGGAGGTGGACAGTTGAAAAAGGGAGTTACAGGAGGGTAGCTGGGGAGTGGAGTATATGGTCAGTGAGCTCGGAGCAAATTGGTGTAAAAAGGTTAAGTGTGACGGAGCGGCTCCTTTAGTTATTTCGGCATTAATAATATAATCGGTCGGGGGAAGCCCGTCCCTAAAGGCCGAAAGGACCGGGCCCCATCAGTATTTCATTTCTCAATGGATAAAAATCAGTTTCATGAATATTATATCGCAGCGTAATATTATGTTGCATTTCCACTTGCATTTCTTCCTGTCAACACAGCTTCTGTGTAGATAAACTACATGTAACCATAACTATAAACTATATCAGTTCCATTTTCATACAGTTTAAATTTTTTATGTTTTAATTTTTAGTGTTTAATTTTTAAATTGTATTATTTAAGTATTTTAAATTTTAACTTAAAATTTCAATTTGTACATTTAAAAACTCTCAAGAGCATAATAAGGGTCCTTATTGAAGAATTACATATAAATAGTTGGATGCAATTCAACAACTGCGTCTCGTATCACTGCACGCCTGATGATGACCCAGTATAAGGGTCGAAATATGTATCGTCAATAAAAACAAATGTTGATACAGTAGTGTCTACTTTGTCTTTAAATACAGAATATTGTTGTGTAGACTGCATACATGTATATACATTTATATACCCTATTGATAATCTATGTGTTAATTTTCTAATACATGTTTCGTAGATCACTTTTTCGTGGAAGCTACATCCACTTGGTAGTCAAATGTGGGCTGACCGATCGTGGCCCCACCTGTTCTCGGTAGAGTTTTGTGTGTATTTCTGTCTTCCCTGATTTTTGGCCACCAATTTGCCCACTATAGGTACTCTACTGCACCACAGAAAAACATGTATTATTTTTTTATTGCTAGTGGGGTGGGACTTAGTCCTTTGTACTGCGGCAACTTCTGGCCTATTGTACCAGCCCCAGATGATAGGTGAGGGTGATTGTGGAGCAATTGGTGGAATGAAGATTGGCAGGGGAAACCGAAGTACTCGGAGAAACCCTGCCCCAGCACCACTTTGTCCACCACAAATCCCACTTGACCAGACCCCAGGATCGAACCCGGACCGCCGCTGTGAGAAGCCAGCGACTAACCGCTTAAGCTATGGCGCGGCCCAAAACACGTATTAACGTAGATATATGTTCTTATTTGTGAGAGTTCAAATGTAATTCAGGATCCGCACACACGCACGCCGGCTCGCGCATGTGTGTGCGTGAGTCTATGTTTCGAGGGACAAGCCTGTAATATGAATGCAGCCGAAAATGGATTGCTGGAATATGTTGAGTTAGCAATAATTTCACAGGAGCTAATACAGCTGAAGAAATAATACAATTTTAATTGTGGTACTAAGATCCTGCAGTACATGCAAATAAGTCGATGACGAAATGTCAAACTAAATTTGAAGACAATTTCGAAGTGATTCTGTGTCCCATGAATCTTTGTATCTGTGATTATCAAAGCTGAAGGAAAGACGTGAGCAACACAGTGGGTCCCACCCGTCACTAACCTAAACACTGCGTCTTCGAATCCCCGCTGAACCTACAGTATGAAGACGTCGGTATTTTCGTCCGTCTATATGATTGTCTCGTTGGCGTTAAAAGGCACAGATGAACCTAGTTGGGCCAATATCCCACACTAACCTAAGGGAGCATTGTTTCTCAGTGAAGAAGGTGGCAGTGTTCAGTCACAGGTCATAAGGGGGCACAGCCATTTTGTTTAAAATAATGTTCTCAACACGAAATTAGCCTATAGTTGCTAAAAAGAGATAGTAATCAGTAACAGATAAATTTCAAAATGTAAGAATTTTAATAATATCACAATTTTCCATAACATTTCTTAATTACAGACAGTGGGGCAGTTGGGGGTACATTTTGTTCAACCCTGATCCATCTTTTCACATTAACATCATCCAACACTGCAGTCGGTCTAACGTCGCAACTAAAACATTTCTGTATGCGTTATTTACTGGATGTTTTTGATTCACTTTGATATCTTGAAGTTCTCCTGTCATATATGCCAGTCATGCCAGTTATACAGAGATGTACATGGTGCATCACTCATGTAAGCTGGGTGTGATGGGCACCTTAAAGGCTCTAGTCCATTGATGGACAGGAAATTAGAAGCGATGGTTTACAGAAGTACCAATGGGAGAACGTGACAACAAAACGGTCATTTCCCCGAACATGCCTATACAGAACAGCTATAGATCACATTCAAAGCAGTTCAGTTGGGATTTGGAACATTTTTAATAAAATGCACTGAAATATGTCTTTGGCAAGGGCCGTCCACACAATCCCTTCTCCTTCGTATATCCATAAGGCTCCATTATTCAAAGAACCTTTGTAAATGTCTTTCAGCAACGAATAAGATGAGATCAGGAGTCTGACTTTTGTAATGTGACGTTCCTCCGAAACAGTGGAACCTGTCAAACCCGTAAGGCGTCAACATCACAGAAGACTGTAATCGTCATTCTTTACTCCTTGGGAATCTCAGATCTCAAGAGAGGTCAAATATATGGAAGTGGCCACTTACCGCTGCGACAAAATGTATTAAAATGCTGTCATGACAACCGGTCTCCGGCCGAGGTTTGAACCACATATCCCCAAGAGTAAAAATTAAGATCCAATAATGTCAGTTTGTTTCTGAATTAATTGCACGATTGATTGGTTACTCTTTAATTAATTGCTCATGTAGAAACCCCTCTCTTGGTGATGTAATAAACATATTTAATATGAAGAGTAATTTTGAATTTAGGAATTCAGGCCTTCAGATATCCATGAAATCTTATTTCCTTGCCTATTATTTTAATATTATTGAGGTGGGACTAAGTCCCTTGTACTGCGGACACTTCTGGCCTATTGTACCAGCCCCAGCTGATAGGTGAGGGTAATTGCGGAACAATTGGTGAAATGAAGATTGGCAGGGGAAACCGAAGTACTCGGAGAAAACCTGCCCCAGCGCCACTTTGCCCACCACAAATCCCACTTGACCGGACCCGGGATCGAGCGCGGGCCGCCGCTGTGGGACGCCAACGACTAACCGTTTGAGCTATGGCGCGGCTTTCCTTGCCTAAGTCTTGCCATGAAGGAGGATGGAAGGAGTTAAAGTAACGCGCCAAGCAGAAAGATAATTTCAAATTAAGAAAGAGTAAACAGATGAACGTCAGTCAGACGAGTATCTGTGTAACGTACAGGAGTCTGGTGAAAGTGAAAGAGGCGTTGCCTGTCTGCCGACATACCACAACGTAGGAAGCGAAGTGCAAGCAGTAGTCCACGCATCTTAAACTTCTGCACTAGAGGCTGGTGAGGGATAAATTTCATGGCCTGGTCAATTTAACCTCAAGGAAGAGCGCCTCTCCCTCCCCATACACATTTTTTAGGATGATGTGTGATCTTCAAACCCTACTTGAACCTTACTGACTTCTCTGGAGCTCGACTCTCGGCCTCTTAGATGGCAGACAAATTTGTAACCCTTGAAATTTCAGTTTTACTTCTGTATCATCTACTTTCATTCTAGAAGCTAAATTTTCATTGCGTTTGATGCTCAGAGTGATGTAGCTCTTATTTTCCTATACAGCCTTATCCTCCTATACAGCCTTATCCACGTAAAGCTAGCACTGGAGACACTGTGTGTTTTCTGTGAAGTAGGTCACACAATAATCGATCAGGAAACGTTGGGGCTAACATAGAGAGGAATCGATTTGCAAGCCCCTTCACTCATTTATCTACGTCCAGCGCAGATACAAATGTCATGGTTCTGTCTAAACTACGCCAACAGACGTGTCGCATGAGAATTATCCTTCTTATGCCCCTTTACCTTCAGTTCAACCCCACGTTTATTGTTCTGTGATTCGACTGAGATTGTACTTGAACCCCTCACATTGGGGATGTCAAAAATGTGACCTTAATCCAAGTCTGGGTTCCCTCGGAATTCATTGTCTAACTCAGATGAGGATCGGACATGTAGAGAACGCTACTAGATAGGCGGTTCAAACTTCAGGGGTTTTACAGCATCCAATTCTATGAAGAGATGATCGTTAATGACGAGAAGTTGGTCTTGGCCTGTTTCAGCGTATGTGTACTGCGCCTGCGTGGTGACTGAGATAATTCCTAAGATCTGGAGACCTGACAACCCGACCGAGATCCGAAACAGCCGTCTCCCTAATACACAAGTCTAGTGTCTTGTCACTGCCCCAATCTTTTGCTGTACTTTTATTGCAATGGACTCATTACTAATCCTTACTTACTTAGAATTCAGCTGTTCCATTCCCCGGTTGGTTAGACTCCAGTCTTTCACCGCGTAGGTCCAGTTTCAGTTCTCGGGGCAGTCCATATGAGATTTCTGTTGTATTAAACGACAGCGGGACAGATTCGTCTCCGAGTACCTCAGCTTTTCCCTGCCAATTATCCCTCCAGCAATGCTCAATTCTCTCGCCTCATATAGGACTGGTTCAACTGACACATTTGCTTCCCCTATGCCAAGAGAGTGCTTCCCTGCACCCCCGAGAAAATTACCCAAAATTAGAGCCAGAAAATCAGTGTTGTCGAAGTATTTTGCAAACACGGAACAAAGTCAAGCTTTCACGCTGGTCAAGTCTTAATGCAGATCGTATTTATGGCGAAATGACCATGCATATGTACGATGTATTCACTTTGAAGATGGAGACAACAATGGTGCCCGAAACGTCGTCAGTATAGCGCACATCTACACGGAGTCATGATGCAAAATGAGACCTGTATGCAGCAACTTATTATGAGAAATAATAATGTCATTACTGTTTAATGGCCACGCGTGGACTGTGTCACCCTTCCCCAGCGAATGATTAAGGTTCTACTGGGTCCGGCTCCCACCGTTTCGGCCGAATAGGTAAATGAAATGCACTCCGATACGGTAGAAAAGCCTCCTACAAATAAAAATGAATTTAACATTTTCATGGAAGCAGTCGAAGTTAGTTAAGACCATTCGAAGAAAACGTCCCGCTCTGGGAGGCTCCGTTCGATCGGCCAAAATTTATAAATTGTTAATATGTCGTTTCCTGTCCCAATCTATAAGTACTATTACTAGAAGGGATCATTTTGTTCGTACAGTGGGTGTACTCTGTTCTTATAACTACTTCTTAGGGCACAATGCATGTCTGTCTCTGTTCATAAATTCCTGACCTTTCTTCTTTACGACCTCCGCCATCCAGCATTAAAGGAGATATACACATACATACGTATACACGACGAAGAAATGGTAAGATTTTTTCCATTCAGTATAGTGGTGTAATAATAAACACAATTGGGAATTGAACATGCGAACCAGTAGTTACAATTGTGGCAGTACACTCGTGTGTATCAGCCATAAGAAGCCCCGTGAATATTGTCCGCGGATGCTTTGTAACACAATCCCGCAATTTGCTGCATAAGCTGGTCTCGATGGTCTACATGTAATGGACAATGCTGAAATGTGTTGGTATGTATGTCCGAAACTCGTTGCTATGCTAGGCTGTATCTAATGTATTGCAGCGCAAGTGGAAGGGGTGCAGCTGCTGCACATAACGCCCTCTACTCTTTTCTCCTCTCCAGAGAACCCTCTGAATGGGAACCAGCCGTACCCGGCACCACCTGTGGTAGTGTGTCGACACTTTGTTTAACAGTGTTCCGTCAAGACTCCGTAATAAGATACGTCGACCATGTGCGCCATTCATCATTGGAATCTAAAGGAGCAGAGAGATCTTTTGTGGTCAACTGTATGGCTTGTATATGTTTTACCTTAAATATATCCCACCACCATCCAGTTGCGAAATTGGGAGTAGGGAGAGAAAAGGAGTTGGTCTCTGTTAGAAGTTAGATAATTGACGGATTGACGCACTGATTAATTGATATGATGAGTTGACTTGCTTAATCGACTCGCTGATTGATGTCGCTGTCGACCAGACTGCCCTCAGAATCGTACAGATCGACAAGGCTGACCGGAAGTTCTGATTAACTGAGTGACGTGACTGACCCTCTGACTAATTAATATGGCTAACCGTCTGAGTGACCTGAACACCAGACTGTCTTCATAAGCAGTTCACAGTCTCTCAAGTCTTGAAAATTCAATTCTGTGTGTACAAGAGCCTTAAACCTGGCCTTGTGAAGAATAACCAACGAAAGTCACGCTTATTAACATAATAATTCGTAGTATTCTTTCCTTTATATGGACGTCTGATTATCTAAAACCGAGAAGTTGTGCGCCAATGAATTACGCGTTGTTTTTCAAATCCTTTCCTTTTCATTCCATCTCAGTGGCCTTTATGTTAATTAACTGTAGATATACGTATATCTGTTGTTTCAGAGGTAACCATGCTACAGATCGCACGGAATCGGGAAATGTATTTTCATATAATTCATTAATAGTCAACCATCTCGAAATATAGTTTCATTGTTATTCACTGCGCAAAACAGACTCTGTTTCATGGTCCTAGCGAATATATCTTGTCACGTATAATTCTTTTCATGAGTATATTATTTACAGAATCCATAATATTCGATTTCAACTTAAGTATTTATTAAGAATAAGTAAGTAAGTAACCCCCAGCGATTAGGCGATGTTTTCTTACCGCGGAGACAAAGGCAACACTTTCATAATATTATACGAGAGAGACTATAACAGAACTGAAGTGTTCTTCACACAAAACAAAATCATAAACTGCCACTAAACATCACTCTTAAACAACAAAAATCTATAAGAAAAAGCTTTAATAAAAGCAGCAACACAACTGACAACAACGAAGAAATGAAACACATAAGCATAAACTCCGGTGCACCACGCATACATGGCACAATAAAAGTACATAGGCACCTAAACCAACCCGTGCCACAATTAACTGGAAAGACAGTCCCGACTAAAATTTATCAAAATTTATATCCACTAATTAAAAGAAACCATACAACTATCGTATATGTACCATATCCTGAATTCCACTAACCTCATCCATAATCTAAAAGACATAAACATTAATGAGAATATAAAACTCTGCTCATTCGATATCCTAAATATGTAGACTAATATAACTCGAGCCGAAGTAACAAATATAATCAAAAACATTTCGAATAATAACAGTCAAATACATATAAAGGTATACAAGAACTGATAACAATGATAAATGTAGTTTAGGACAAAATTATACACAATTTAATAATCAATATTACAAACAAAATGAGGGTCTAGCAATGCGAGCCCCCATCTCAGCAATCCTAGCTGAACAATTTTCCACCACCTAGAACATATAAAAATATTCGAAATTCTAAAAGAACACCTTATCGTTAATCATTTCCGATATGAAAATGATATTCTAATTGTTTGCAATAAGTACACCAAAACACCGAAAATACCCTAACACACTTCAACAAACTACATCCACAAATACAATTCACCATGGGTAAAGGACAGAAAACAGACTAAATTATTTAGTCCTAACCGTCACGAACAAACAGGATAAATTAACCTTTGATACATTCCAAAAATCCACCACTACATGTCTGATCATACACAACAACTCGAGCCATCCATATGATATATAGAAAACTGCAATAAGCTATTTACTCAACAGCATGAATACGTAACCACACAGACGAAAGTAGAACTAATGAACTGTAAATTATAAAAAGAATGCTACCAAACAAGCAGGACCACCCACAAGTAATTTATGTAAACATAAACACTACCCTGACAACAAAAATTCGCAAGTGGCACAAAAAACAAAATGCGCCACCTTCGCCTATTTCGGGACAGAACCCAGAGCTTTTGTATTATAAAAGCATTAAAACAAATGTAAAAGTATCCTTTAGAACATCCAACATAAAAAACAAATAACTGACGTATTCAGTTAGAGTGGAATCTACCAATAAAATGTAACGATTGCCCAGTAAAATACATGTATATTGGACAGACTGGTGGAACAGTTAAAATACAATTCAGAGAACACATTCAAGCCATGAAAGCAATAGACCAAACCCCATGTAGGCTGAACACAGGCTTTGGACATACATACGGCACAATAAACGATACATTAAAAGTACTTCACATAGAGAAGAAAGGTCAAATACTAAACACAATAGAACAGTTAAACTTCAGCAAACAAAACAACAATTGTACGATATATTTGCAGGCGCACACAATCCCATAATTCATTCAGTCATGAACACACTTTGACACAATATAATAAATAATCCTACGGACTAAAAAAATTCTGCCCTTCTCCCAACCACTCCATACCCATCAACATATCCACTTCCTCATCATCCCACGACGTTACCAAAATTACGCAACATGCTCACACAATACCAACAGCACCCACTCCTATTCGCTACTTACCTCAGTTATGGCCCGACACTCAACCACTCACACTATATATCATTAAAACATGAGTATATAAGAATAAATATATATACAGTATATTCACATACACAAAAAGCAAGAAAATAAAAAATAGTGTAAATATCTAAAATATCTCATGTCTAATTCACAGCCACCAGCCAGACTATAACAAAGCTAAGAAACGTATACAGAGTACCTTCCTATACACCCAACAATATAATTACACGTAATACGCAATTACAATACATACCTAGAACATTAATCCGCAGCCATATAAACATAAAATCCCAACTAATAAAACCCCTACACTTGAACATTTTAGGTACTGCAACCTCAAGATAAAACTATACGAAACCCGCACGCCAACCAATCACCTCCGTATATCACAGGGAACATAAGTAATCACTAAACACAAACACACAATATTTATAATATTTAAGAGTTATATATTAAATTCATATTTATTTTTCCAGGCCTTCGCGTGCCTAATTAATATCAAAAAACACGAAGGCCCTACAGCTACCTAATAACCACACCCCAAATACGCCACCCCCCCACATTTAAAATATTTAAAAATTTAGAATCTCATTTTTACCTAATTTTATTTAACTGCCTAGATTTAACATGTTTAAATTGTAGGATACATTATTCGAGATATATTCCAAAGAAAACTTAAACTGAAAATTAAAATTTAGGTTATAATATTGCTGATAAATATAAAAACTGAATAGAATTTAATAATAATTCAGTAACGACATATGTAAGTCATAAAAACGCCTGATAATGATCTTGATAGATCGAAACCGGTAGTGGGACGAAATTAAAATAACCCGAATATTAAACACTGTAATATTGTTTTTGTAATCAGTTGTGTTGACGGTCTCTAAGTATACCTTTGATATAAGATTCAGAGCAGGATGCAAAAAAAAAAAGTAAAGCTAGCACATAATGTCATTATGTTATGGCGTTTAACTCTCACCAGCAACTTGGCTTGTTACAGACTAAGGAAGTTTATTTTCTTTCTGTTGTCCCATCAGTACCAATTTTCATTCAAAGGCAAATGGCTACGGCGATAAAACTGACAGAATATACCTCCCCTAATGCGTTCATTTTATGAACGTAGTGCAAAAGACAAAACAGAGCTTAATTTTAGCAACCCGATCTAAAGAGCGATATGTTTATAGAAAGTTATAAACTTACTGTCCGTGTGAACATGAAGCTCGCCTCAGGCTGTGAGGGAAAAAAGCGGATTTAGTGTGTCTCGGAAGAAAATGCTCCAGAAATTAGCGATATCATAAGACATACACGTAAATCATAGACTATATGAGAACTAAGAATATTACATGATACAGGTTGTTCATATGAATAAATCTGATGGATGATACGTGTATGCATGCATTTTGTTATGAAAGTTAAAAAACAGCTGTAGGTGGACGATATGAGTGTTAAACTCCCTGGCCTGTAGTCCGTAAGGGAGCTATACCGACCGAGCGACCGCCACTTGTTGGCGAAGTTAGTGCCAAATTTAACGCATAGGTGGTGTCAGGTGGTCAGCCCAACGGATCCCCACGGCCGTTGATCTCGGTTTTCTAGATGGGAGCCGCTATTTCCTTGAAATAGCTCCTCAGTTACCCTCTCAAGGCTGAGTGGACACCATTCCAGACCCACCGCTTCTCAGAAAATCTGGTAGCACCGGGAATCGAACCCGATACCTCTGGATCTATAGCCAGGAACTTTTACCACTAGACTACAGACGCGGTACGATATAAGTGTTAACTGTTTTAAAATATCTGTTACAAACTGCGTAGATGTAACAGGTGATTGAACTGCGTCTGTTCACAAGGATTTGTGATGATCATGTTTGGGTTACAAAAAAGACAATAAACTGAGTTACCATTTACAGTATGAGATATACCACATAACGTCGTAGCCGGCAAATGAATTACTTAAAGCAGAGGTACAATTTCCGCCTAGCGGTCAGTATTTCTACTGTTCCTTGCGAAGCATCACATGGCGATTGGATGCCACTGCTGCGTTCTATAATTCAGTTTTGGGCGCCAGTCTGCTGAAAAGTGCAAGGATGGCAAGTGGAGTGGTATTACGTGAAATTTGTGGTTGTACCCCTCAGACTTTCGACCCAGATTTGCAAACCACTACGGTCTTGTCTGCTTGTTACTTCACAAGCTTGCAGTTCTGTACCAGGAACGTAAGATTTCCCATAGGCAATTCATGTACTCTTCAGGCAACAGTAGTTACAGCGACATTCTGTACAAGCGCGCTGTGTAGGGCTTCAAAATGACAGCGTACGAGTACATCGGTTTGTATATTGTCAGTTGTATAGACCACTGATCGGCCCAGTTATATGGTGAGAGTGGCACTAAATTTAGTGTTAGCCTACTTCCCTCATTTTGAAAAAATAAAAGGAGGTTTATGAGATCACCTTGCTGTCTGTTTGCCTATCCTTATGTCTATGGTCCCCCATGACTTTTATTGAAGACTCACGAAATCATCTTGCTGTCTGTGTGTCAATTCTTCCCAGAACTTCTTCTTTTATTTAATGTTTTGTTTTATATAAATTTATTATTAAGTTTTTTTTTTAATTTCAGTCATTGATGATGAGCTGTGTGTTGAATGGTTTTCTTGATCATCAGACTCAAGGTCAAGGTGCTGCAAGCCCGTTCCGATGTTCAGAATCTTTAACACTTATCTTGATATCTTCTTCTGGATCTTCCCTTGTGTCTCTTTCCTGTTTTATTAACATTTGCAGAAACATTACACTTTTGATTAAAATCGCGCTCAAATACCGAACACTACACGAAGACCTACGTTTTTCTCTCCGTCTGTAGCGACGGTAACTCACTGAATATTTATGAGACGGAAAAATATTGAGAACGAAGGTTGTAGAGGAAAATGCAACACCCACTTCATGTTCACAGCGTTTTTTTTTTTCCTTAATTCTCGCGTTTTTCCACGTAATTAAACACTATTTCGTGTAACGCCCATTGGCGGGTTCTTAGGAACGTCGTAATGATTCTCCTGATTCCATAAAAGGCAGGACATTTCTTGAGTAGCTGAGCGGCCACTAGCTTCTCAAGAAAGACTTTCCGCATGGAGTTAGTGTGACACCTCACAATTTGAAGATTTCTGAACAGATTTTGATGAAATTTTACGTTCGATGGGCCCTGTTCGTTCGCAGCTCCTACTGTCGGTCGGCGATTGTAACAGGCTCTTTTCCACAACACTGTTGTGGTGTAGAATTAGAAAATCTGAAAATTCTGACTTATTAATCACTTTACTTTAACACTACTACATTTCAGTCCTCAGATCGCTGCATTCTCTGAAGCTTTGGACCTTATAATTTGTGAGACATATATGTAGCAATGTGTACATGTGTTTTATTTGTTAGTCTGAGTTGCATTCTCTGGGGGGGGGGTATCCTGTTGAAACCATGTAGTGATCCTTCTATTGCCTACTGCAATGTCCATAATATCGCCCAGTGGGATATATTTGATATGCATGCAAATTGTATCGTTATTTTTTGCAGGTATCACGGCATTAAATCGTAGAATGTAAGACAAACGACTCAGTGACACGAGATGTAGGTGCGCTGTACGAGAAGGAACTGTCTCTGCTTAAAGCTCGAAAGCTATTTAACATCCCGAGTTCAACACCAAAGCCTAATACTCAGAATAATGCCGATGTTAAAAGGCTGCACGATACATTAACGCCTCTCTCTGATGGTTCATTTCTTTATTTGTCTGTTTCTAGCTTGAAAATACGTGGACAAATCTCAGTTTTATTTTTCTTAAAAAGTAGATGGGCGATATATGGAGCGCTTGTAGCTGCAGTTTGCGGGACAACATAAAGAGCGCCTTGTATGGATCTCATGTCTCTGCATCTGCTTGTGGCCTAGTGTTATCCCTGGAATTAGTGGAAATATTTTGTTTTATAGGGGGGCGGCCGAGACTTGGGACTTTCACAAAATCTATTGAGCAGTTATGACTTTCAGTGGTATGGCTAAGGAGCGGAGTCTGTTTCACCCAAGGAATATAAAGTGACCTTCACAAGTACTGGTATATCATAAACCGACACTGAAATTTTGCTGAAATTCTATATGAAAGGTATTTGATAACGTAAATGTCCATTTCGGTCTTTAATCATGTTGACCGACTACGAAACTATTCACATATTCCATAAATGAATGTGTCCCATAAACCGTGTTACATGTTTTGTTGTAACTGGATATTGTGCTGTTGAAATGTGCATTTGATCATTTTATTTGCCATGTTTGGAGATTGTATGAAATTCCGTTAATGAACCGGAAGCGAATAAGCTTACTAAACTGCAAAGAACACTAATAGGAATTTTGTGTATTCTTATTACGTTATGAAACACGCCCTTTCAAATTTTGTTTAACGCGTGAAAAATTGTTTTCATTTCGCAGAATCAAAATTTATATCTCTGTAGTAATGATTTTTTTTTCGATAGATTGTAGCAGTGTTTTATTGTACATCACTGTTCTGTAGCAGTTTTTGTTACTGTATATACCACCCATTTTGCTTGGACTTACAAGCTAAGTATGTGATATATGGACCCTTTACCTTAATTTTAACCTATTGATTTCAAGTACTGTTTGGAGTTTAAGAAAGATATTTCTCCCGAAGAAATTCTGAATTTCTTCAAATTATTTTTTTTGTCGGATTTCTAGACTGTGGACATCAGCAGGTTGTTATTTCCACGTTTCCAGTACTATGGCATCTGTCCAAGCACAAACAGAACCCGTAAGTTATGGACTGTTACTTGTATGTTCAGTTGTTTCCAACATTTTGTTTGGATACTCTGTACAATTTGCTCATGTATTTACAATAGAAAGTAGTGATCCGAACATACGTAGAACAAGTTAATGTACGTAACAAACAACTGTACATTCACGTGTGTTTTCGGAGCAACTGAACTGATGTCATTTTGAATGTCGCAGGTTGTTGCGCGATAATAAACAAGAAATCCCTGAATACATTTTGGAAGCAGAATGAACGTTCGAACAATAGTCACTGCTTAAATGTATTTATCTATAATTTTACATCATCGTCGCGTTACTGAACTTCGTGAAACTGTGGTTAGCACCCCTGTATGATGCTGGGGGTTCGGGGTTCGACTCTTTGCCATCTATTATGATTGAAGTATTCCGTTCCCTTTGTCAGTTAAACGAAGCAAATAATGGAACTTGACTTTAAAGGCGCGTCCACATTACTCGTGCTCGTCGGGAGACTCGTCTGGCTTTTACTTGTGCTCGTAAATCTTCGTCCACACTACTTTAGTTGCTCGCCAGGCTTCGGCGCGTGAGGATCCGTATATTTACTCGTAGTGTGTATAGGCTGTAGTCGTATTTTTATTTATTGGCTATAGTTTTTAAATTAAAAATTTAAAATGTGCTTGTCTCGTGACTTGTCATATCGTCCACATTACTAGCGAGCATAGCGAGTCACACGAGCACGAGTAATGTGGACGCGCCTTTAAAGGCACCACGAGCCTTTCCTTCCATTGTTAATAAAAACGTGCCATCCGAAGCAGTACGTATATACTATGGCCTTGTCAAACCGTTACAGTTCAAATCTGAGTTCACCACTTCTTTCAAAAACATTACATTCATCAAAGACGTGATATTCCAGATAAAGTATAAGTCTGAGTAAGCTATACATCTACAACAAACAAAGTAACTGACTAACTAATTCCATCGAGCTGAACCACCACTTGCTCAGCTATCTCAAAAATTTCCCAGCATTTTATGCAAAACTGAAGATTTATTACTCCGTTCACAAGAGCTCTCCACTTGTTCCTATCCCGAGAAAAATGAATCCAGTCCATACCCACCCCATCATATTCTCTAAGATCCATCTTCAGTCCAGTTATTCAATATAGAGGGGGTGGGTTTTCCCATGCACCGCGACTAATAATCTATTGTACGTAAGATCCATCTTAATATTGTCATATGTTAGTGTCTTGACGCGCGGTTAGGATTGGTAAGTGGGTTACTGGACTCTCAGAACCAGTAACTACCGGTTCCTCTAACAGCCTAACTGATTTTACACTTTACAAACCAATACAGCACACCCTAAATCTCGGTCTATTAGAGCCTTCAATGGTTGTTGCTTGGCCGCGAATCTCAACAATGACTTCTGCTCACGTCGTTGCCGGCTGCCTACAATCTCGCGACTAACTCATTGCTTCAGCTGACGATTCTCAACTAACTTCAGTCTGTCGGTCGGTCGGTTAAATTGCTGCCGACATTACCAGCACAGTCATTCCTGGCTTCAGCCTCCTCGAGAACCATGACCAAGATTACTATTCTCTCGTCGACATGTGCGTGTTTCGAAATTGGTCATCCTCATCAACGAGGGAGGCATAAGTCTTTCTGTGTAGACGCTACGTTTGTTGTACCGTAGTTTCAGCACGAGTATATCCGAGTTGTCACGACGTCCAGGTCACTATGGACTCTGTGCATCCTTTGTCACTACACTATACTAAGTAACATTTATACAATATTTAAATACGTTTAATGTCATTGCAGGCTACTGCAGCAGGTTATGCTTTGACTTATTTAATAACTCTAAAAGAACATTTCTGCAGCTGAACGGTCATAGTTACTTTATGACTGGCAGCTTACCGTCGACCCGTTTGTCCTGGCGCCAGGCCACATGAAGACCACGTCCAGAGATTCTTTTTGCATCTGAACCCTTACGGTCAGGTCCTTCTGTAACATCCTTTCTGAGGGCCGTGCCATAGCTCAAGTGGTTAGTCGCTGGCTTCCCACCCCGGCGGTCCGGGTTCGATCCCGGGTCTGGTCAAGTGGGATTTGTGGTGGACAAAGTGGCGCTGGGGCAGGTTTTCTCTGAGTATTTCGGTTTCCCCTGCCAATCTTCATTCCACCAATTGCTCCACAATCACCCTCACCTATCATCTGGGGCTGGTACAATAGGCCAGAAGTGGCCGCAGTGCAAGGGACTTAGTCCCACCCCACTAGCAATAAAAAAAAATACTCTCTGACGAGAGCGATGAGATTATCTTTTATGAATAGGCTTGTCCTTTGTTAAGTGGTGCGGAGAACCTTGTTTTGCAGGCGATGCAATTTTAAGACATAGGTGTCTGTCGCTAATTCGCAGGCAGAGTAAGCATAAGTCATTACTGACCTAATCAGTGCTTTATGGAGGGTTAGTTTAATATTGGCACTTAAACGCTCACATTTGAATAGGGACTAGATTCCAATAAATGTTCTGAAGGCCTTGACTTCAATCATTTCCATATGCAGTCTCCACGTAATCCTCTTATAGGCGATTTTTTTCCCCTTGGCACTACAGCCCCAGTGGGCCTAGGCTTACCTCCATGAACTACTCCGTTCACTTCAGTTTCTCTAGAACTTAGACATATGATAGGACTCCTTGGGCGGGTGATCAGCTCGTCGCAAGGCCTCTACCTGTACACAAACACAGAAGAACGCACACACGAACTAAACATCCATGCCCTGAGTGGGATTTGAACCCACGATCCCGGTTTCCAAGCGAACGAACATTGTACATGCCTTAGACCGCTCGGCTCCCGTGACCGGCCTCATCGAAAATTACACCGAGATATTTTACATGATTGACAAAAGGGATATTCCGTCCATTCAATGTAAGATGAGCCTCGGGAGGCCTAATTCTACGAGAAAGGTACATGGTTTGAATCTTAACTTAATTGATTTTTATATCCCAGCGCTCACACACTGTCTCATTAGCACTGAGACCTCGCTGCAAGTCAAAGTCAAAGTTATGTCAGTTGGCCAGTCTGTTCGGCCTCAAGCACCATTTGGGGCCCAAGACAAGATTTTTTATTACCATCAGACAGTTGCAGGTTAGTTGATGTAGGGTGCCCTCAATGACGAGAGGATATGTCTGTCGTTTCCTATGCTGCTGGTCCTCGCCAGCGAAGTCATTCTCAGGTCATGATCATATTTCACTCTCTCAGCTTCGAGACTCCCCAAACTGGAGGGCCAGGTCCCCGTATTTATATCCCCCAAGAACAAGGTGGCCCCGTTATACCCCCAGGAACTGGGTTCCGTTTCCTTTGCCTCGTACGGCTCACAGGGCTACAGTGGAAGTATTCGAACCCCCCTCCACGAGGGAACCCCTCTCCAGAGCCTTGGTTCTCGTTATATGGCCTCGGTTCGGACCGCATAGAAAACAACTTTTCAAACAATGTCTCTATTTTTTGGTCACGTGTTCGTTGTCGCAAAAACTTGTTTATGGAGCAATAGCCTAGCAGCGGCACGCTTGTTTATCGAGACGTTTCCATGCAACGAACAGTGTTCCAAGTAGTCATGTCACAGTATTATCCTCCCACCTATATCTAGGTCTTCGCAGTTATCTCTCTCCTTCTGACTTCCCCACGAAAAACTTTCATACATTCCTCTTCTCTTCATGTGTGCTACAAGCTCTGCTCATTTCGTCCTCCTAGACTTGATCATTCTAATTATGTTTGGAGAAAAGTACAAATTATGAAATAAAATTGTAACTGAAATATATTCAGAATTTTCCAGTATTTAATAAATACAAGAAGAAATTTTTAGTGTTAATATTTTCTCTATAATGTGATTATCCTTGCAGCATTTGCTTTGTATCTGCAATAATAAATTGTTATCTATTTCAAATGTCCATAGAGGTCTCCGAAAACTCTGCTGCTAAAATTACGTCATTTTATTATTTTACCATATTATAATTTCTTGATTAGTCTCCTGCGTTCTGGTGAGAGGTGGTGTTTGAATTCATTGTCTAAACAAGGATGTAGTTGAAGTACTTTAGCCATAAAAGGAAATCAGTTTTATTGAGGCTGGCAAAGTTTGTTTTGAATTTTGTTGGGCTGTAATTGTCATTGTTCTAGCGAAAACAGTGATCAAGAGGAGAGTTTCGTTTCCCTATGTGACGAATATAACTGCCTTAGGGCCGTAATCCCGCTATATACAGCCAGTAGTGATCATTGTCAGTGTAGAGGCAATCTGATGAGAGAAGGCTGTTTTGTGTGGTGATGTGAAACGAAGCAATGTTGTTACTTGGTGGTATCAGAACACAGGGATTTGAAGAGCCGTTACTCCCAGGAGATACATAAAAATAACCACTGCTTCTCTCTGAGGAGCGATCCACACCCCTCTCCGTCGCCACAACCCCCTGATATGAACAGAACGTACATATGCATTCAACACAATGTTTAACTTCAGTATTGACCCCACGAATTCTGTTCTTATCCATTCAAGTGTATTTTTGCAAGTAACATTTAACTTTTCGCAAATTTTAGCTGGAATATCCGTTAGACAATAGGGCAGGTGTATAGGTGAAATGATGCATCAAGTGCTGACTTGGTACAATATTCGCCGCTCGTAATCAGAGCGCCCAACAACTTCATGCATTATGCACGCCTCAATAACCGGAGAGTCAAGCTCACTGTTGTCTAGAGACTGCACGTCTTGATTATTTCTTGCTGTTGAGGTATTAGTATTGTGCTTACATTCACCTCCGCGACACAATACGTAGTGGCGGTTACAACAGGATTTGCTCAATACGAAGCTATGTTAAACAGTTGTCCAATTTGAAATGTTTGTCTCCTTGAAATTCAAGCCTCTACCAATTGGCGTAATCTGAACAGGCGATATGTAAAGTACATTAGGGACTTAGCCTCATTCGACTCCATTTAGTACATTAACAGAAGAGGACAGGATGAAAATCAACTCTAATGGCTGCACAAAGCAAGTGTCAACCTTTCCGGTGCATAGGTCTCCTATATAGTTAAGGAAAGAGCCGATCGCTGCGATGTAGTGGTTAGATTCATAGTCGAATGTACATAGTTCGAATATCGGCTGCAGCATTGATTGTACTGAGTTAGGGATTTCATGGCCGTGCCAGGGGCAGCTTTACTTCTTGCACTGTTTTATATTTTTTATTAGGCCCATTTGGTTCTCGCAGACTGTCTTGTAAAGGAAATGGTCAGTCGATCTGTGAATTCAAAATGTGAGTTTCTGTTCGTAAGTTCGCATACCCATGTCACCCCCTAGTGAGCAGTCAGCTGTACTCTCGGCTCTGCCATAGCTTAGGCGGTTGGTCGCCGGCTTCCAACCGCGGCGGCCAGTTCATGTGAGATTTGTGGTGGGCAAAGTGGGGGAGTCTTTCTCTGAGTACTTCGTTTTCCCCGTCCAATTCTCATTCCACCGACTACTTCACACTCATCTATCATCCGGTGCTGGTACAATAGGCTAATTAGTGGCCGACGTACTAAGTGGACTCAGTCTCACCCCACCCCAAGAAATAAAAAAAAAAAACGGTTTTCATGCTTTTCCTCTGAACCTAATCCGGCGATGTTAATCCTCTACGAGCTCTCGAACATCTTCGTAATCATATTGTCACGTGTAGGGGTGACTATAGACGCGTTCTGGATTGGATGGTTAGATTTATTGACACCTTACACACACCGCTCGGGACTACAGGCAGTACAGCGACATCGCTGTTCCCACAGCACTTTACAGTTCACCGTTACACACGCACTAGGCTTGTCAATCTTCCTGCAACAGATTTATAATAATCTCACTGCCACTTCAAATCACACATGAAGTCTTTGCACCGCTTAACCCCTTTCTTGCTATTATTCTGCAACTGCCAACTCCGAAGGCTCGACCCAGTTCAGTTCCCCTGCTCCCAGTTCATATCCTGGCAGGCTCGATACTTCACTGAACGGCCTCAACTGAAGAAATGCCGTTGCATAGCAGTGGAAGTTACTCGATTGTGCTTGTGTATTCATTGCTTCGGGAATGTGTTTACCGAGTCGTTGCCCAGCAATGAACATATATTCTTACTTCATTATTCCGGCTTTTGTGCGTCATGTCACAATATAATTTCATATTCGACTCTACAAAACCAATACACATGATAAGGAGATATACCTAAGCCATTAAGTGACCATTCTACGAGTATATCACAGAGCGTAATACCGGACTGGTGTAGTAGTGACGACCTAGACTTTTTCGGGAGGTACTGAGTTCGAGTTTCGGCTGGGACACAGGTTATGCTGACAGGGTTTCAGTGGTTTTGCTGAAACCTTCTAGACAAATGCCAATATAGTACCTCGATTATTTCGAGATGTCTTCCCTCCATACTCCCTCCAATTCATTATTCAACAGTTGCGTTACAATTCGTCACCGTAATAATATAAATGCTGATGGCGTCGCAGATAGGCGACCAGAGAACAAACAATATTTTGGTTGTCAGTAGGCCTACTGAAAATTGCAAATATTTTTTTTTATCTTTATTCTCATATATTTTTAAGAACATGTGATAAGACCCCATTCAGGAAGGAACATACAAAGTACTTAAAACTACAAGATACTAAAAAATGAAAGAGCTTATTAATATCCATGCTTCAAATAGGATTCTTACTGTTTTATCGCTACCTTTTGTTAGGACTGACCACTGTTAGGCCACCAAAATCAGTGTCACTACAGATGAGCCGGCCGAAAAATTCTCATGAGCGGTGGGGATAAGAGTTTCTTGGAAGGGAGGCAAGATTCCGCACTGTACCATCCTAACCTGCCTGCTAGCCGCTCTTGCCTATTGCCTGGTCTGCCTCAAAGAGTAAGGTGAGCGCTGGAAGGGAGGAGAGACAGAACCGGGGTCCGTTCTTTGCCAGGCACCGCTGTGGTTCACTGCAGAGTCAAACTCTTGTTACGTAACAGACACATTGCCATATATTGTTTTCTGGGGTGAGGGAATTGTATACCTTGACTGAGTCTATCAGTTTTGTCTGTATTCCGAATCAAACGATTTTTCTGCATTTTCGCTGTTTGTAATCGTCTTCGTAAATATGAAGTGAAAATATGAAGAGTCTGGTGTGAAACGTACGTGTGTTGTATGTGATGGTTTGGTCGAGTTGACATGATTCTGGTGAGTAAACTCGAATTTGTTCCTCGCTTCAGATTTCTTCAAACCTTTCCATTTTCGGTGATATCAGTAAATATTGCACTTCGTTGCAGCTCGTGTTCCTGTATATTGCAATTCTACTGTCTTCTATTTCATCCTATTTGCCTTAATTAACGCTCATCTTGCTCATTTTTAAAGCATTTCGCTGGTACAATCTTCGGTCGTAACGCTTATTGCTAAAAACTACAAATAATTTGGCTTTAAATGCTGAGAAATGGCAGGAAACATTTCTTTCAACTTTATTCTCAAACACTAAACAAATCCAAGCCAGAGGAATGTATAATTTTAAGTGAGGAAGCTCGCTGGTTGACATAATAATAGGATTTAGTAAGAATACTACTTTCCTCCGAAACGTCAGTGTACGGTTATACTGCACGGTGTCGCACGCACAAGATAATACTCTTCAAATTGTAGTAAGAAACGTGAAGCTATCCCTGTAACAGGTCGTGGAGGCCCGTAGGGATGTGAGACGTCGAGGCTCGCATAAATGGCGGTGAGGTTATCAGCCTTATGCGCCGGCCGCCCTTAACCCCCAGGAAGATTCCTGGTACTCATTTCTGTTAGAGGCTGACTCGACCCCAGGGCCATAGTGCGGCTGGAAGGATTAGACCAATTGAAAACATGAATGACCTCATCGGTAACAGAACCCGCGACTTTCCGGCTTGTAGTATAGTGCCTCAACCAACTACGCTACCGCGTGACCCTCAAATGATAGTAGGGCCCTTAAATAAAAATAAATTCCTTTTAGACGAAGATAGCCTATTATTAAATTGAGGAACTAATTCTACGAGAACTCGTCCGTTCTCGAAGACGACGAAGAGACTCCACAGAAAGGAAGGTTAACTGCCCGGTCACACAAATTTCTCGTCTGTGTGCGCTCAGCATCTCGCCACATAACAATAACTACCCTTGTTAAAGGTGAGATGTAGGATTATTGTCCTCAGGCCCGGGGCATGCCCAAAGAATAAGAGATAGTAAAATGTAGAACGCATGAAGAGCATACGGCACTTTGCGCAGGAATTTCTGAGCGACAGCGGAAAGTAAACATGGCGGTCGACCAGAATTTCAGGTCTATGAATCGTTGAAAACAAAGCAACAAAGGAAACTGAAATAATAAAATCTTCTTTACTTTATGAACTTTTAGTTCCTAAACGTTAAAGTTGGAAGTGAATTTCACGAAATTTCTTCGTCGAACTCTGCTGTTATTATACCGTACTTACAGACTGTCGGAATCTGGTGTCCTAACTTTTGCTCCTCCCGGCCTTTTGGCGCAGGATTTTAATTGCCCCGGGATGTCAGTTCTGGAATTAGGGCGCTCAGTTACAACTGCGCGATAGAAGCGCTGCAGCTCTTATCTCGGATCATGTATCAGTTGCTTCATCCGAAAACTTGATTCTGTTCTTCTCGGAATCCCCAGACAGAAAACACCGGGAAAAACGAACGGACTCAATAGACGTAAAGATACGTAGTATAGTCTGTTTCAAATCTCATATAATACTTGAATAAGCAGCACGGGGAAAACGAAGAATGGTCAAAAAGAGGTAAAGCTATCCCTGTAACAGGCCGTCGAGGCCCTTAGACTTGTGATAGGTGGAGACTCCAACATTTTCTAGACAATCGGCTCACAGATGGCGGTGAGGTTGTCAGCCTTACGCGCCCGCAGCCTTTAACTCCAGGAAGATACTTGGTACTCATTTCTGTTAGAGGCCGAGTCGACCCCAGGGCCATAGTGCGGCTGGAAGGATTACGTCAATTGAAAAATCCAGTGACCTGATTGGAAATTGACAGCGCGACCTTCCGTCTTGTACCATAGTGCCTCAACTAACTACGTTGCCGCGTGCCCATAAAAAGTCGTCATAGATATTAATTACCCGACGTTCCTTCAACAAAATGGACGTGTTTATTCTGCGTTTTTAATCGATCATATTTGTTACGGCGTTATTCTGAGTTACAGGCAGAACGTAACCTTTACAATGACCTAAAAAAAGCTTCACTTACAGAGCACAAAAGAGTAAAGTCTAAGAGCCTTCCTGTGGGCACAGACGATGAATCATACAGAAATTCCAGTAGACCTACAATCATACTTTTTCCTGTAAACTGATGCTTCATTTCGAGGATTTATCAAATTTCTCTTGCAGATCTGAAACTAACTTTATCCGAACTGTTACACTGACGAAATGATCCCACAATCTTTCACAGTTAATTTCTGTTCTGAAAGTGAATGGAAGTATTGATATGTGTCCTGACATACAGTATACGTTACACGCGAGTAGCAGCACGTTTTAGAGGCATACTAATGTAATGTATGTACTCGTATGCACACAGAGCTGTGTGCGCTACACAAGTGCGCCTGTTCTGTTACACGTACGCTCTCTGTAGAGAATCTGGATGAAGCTTCGTGGTGGAAGTGAAAACTCTTAAAGCCAGGTTGTAAAAGACGGGCATTTAGTGAAGCAGGAAGTGAATATAAGTTGAAAATGTAGGACACTTGGCTGAGTTCATAACCCCATTTCAGTATTCGTAAGAAGATAATGATGAGCCGAAAATGCACATTTCACATGTAGATGTGTATGCCTGCTAACACAAGATATGTTGGTCTCACTGATCATAATCAGTTCACATTGATGGTCACATTGTATTTAGAAATCAGAACTTGGAAATGTATGCTTATGAATCTTCTCAAGTCCGCACAAAATGTTTTGATAGATTTAAGGTTGCGTAGACAACCGAAATCACATAACATACAGGGTTATGAAGTTCATAATTCATAAAACAAACGACAAGGTACAGCCTCATGTCTGCTTGAACTCAAAACAATGGCTGAATCCAGTGAAATTCGTATTTTCTGCACTGTTTCTTCTCTGGTCGGCAAATTGAAGACACTATAGGCAAAACCCACGAATTCCTCTTCCTTGATTTGTCAGCTAATAAATGAATACCCTTTGGTTCCCAAGAAAGCTGATTTCTCATTTGTTATACAAGTTGTCTTTTGAGGGCCACGATTTAGACAAGTGTCCCCTTTAAGCAACTGTCAGATCTTGTAGCCGAAACTCCCCTAGTGTAGCTTTTGACCTTTCTTGTGTTATCACCGCTTGTACCTGTATACATGAATTCTGAATCTCTTGGAAAGGAACGAAGGTCTTCTATGTACATTGGGTTGCGCAGTCAGAGTAATTTCCTGAAGCTAGTGCATTCCTTTCATTCATGTCTGTCCCTTCCTTTTGCGGTGAACTGGACAGCTGACAAAAATACCTCAAATCCAAGTGAAAACTGAATTATTACCATAATGAATAACCATATATGTGGACATTCATTCATCAGCAATCTGTCAAGACGACGGGTCCACAGTCTCTTCCAAAACAGTTCCTCCACTTGATGCGATCTAGAGCTTACACAACAAAACTATGCAGTTAAAATACGCCTTTCGGTCTCTTGAAAAGCAGTTTGACAGTCACTGGTGTAAGCTAAAGAGCAATAAAATCAACTGTACGTTATGGAAGTGTTATGATTGAGCAATGCATAATCTTGTGGTTCAATATGCAGAGCATCCATCAGGTTTCAGCTCGTTCATTGCGAAGTGTGCAGTGGCAGTCGCATTTCGCACCTACCTCTGCCATTACGTCAGCCTGGAAGAGGTAGATGTCATATCACGCGTAAATGCTGAAGATGATGGTTTCTAAAGGTCAACATTTTTCACAGAAAGAGCTGCGTTTCACATTATTGAAAACGCCAACCTCAACAACTGCCGCATTTCAATGGCAGAACAGCCAAATGAAGCCTGTGCGTATGTGAAAGACGCCGAAGTGAGAATGTGGTGGTGAGGACTTTGCATGATTGTGTGATACGGCTTCGTTTCCCTCTGTCCCACCCGCTCTCACTCTGTCTCTCTCTGCAGAAAACACCATCTCCAGAAATATTTATTTCGAAGTTTCAGACACGTACGAGTATGTTCCCAGAATAAATATTGGTGATACCACAAACGAAACTGTAGCTGTATTATAAGATCGAGGTTACATGGCACTTGAGGTACCGACGGGGGATGATATGATTCTGGGCTTCTGGAACGTGACGCCGCGTAGAGGGACACAAACGTCTCGGAGGAACCTGCTATTTTCCATCTTCAGGGTACGTGGATACAGAGATTCTTCCGAAACATTGGTACCTGTATGACTCAACTGCAGTACATCCCACTGGGCTGTAATTTTAAAATAAATTATTTCAGATACCACGAATTAGACTTTCCCGTCTGTTACGATTCAGAATTATTTATGAAAGTGTGCCCCTTCGCATTTGATACACCCCTTTAAACGAAAGCTCGGTCCGTTTCAATGTCCATACCAACACGTTACAACCAACTTAGACGTGGACAATATCCATGCCCTGAGTCAGACTTGAGATCCAAGTGTTTAAGCTGTCGAAAACGTTACGTAGAGCAGCCGCTGTAACCAGAAGCAGTAGGGTACTACAGGCACACCTTATTTCAGTCTTCACTTTCTCCGTGCTCTGAATGCATATTGGATGGATTGGACTTGGCATCCACACCACTTCACGATATTGATTTTTTCGGGTGGATATATGTGTAAAACGTCGTCAGCACCAAAATATCTTATTCTAAGACCTCCGCTAGAGATTCTCACCGTTGCTGTGATGATAATCTCCTCAGACATGCTTCGCCGTACCTTCACCGACATTTATTCTGATAATCTCCTCATACATGCTTCGCCGTACTTTCACTGAAACTTGTGATAATCTCCTCAGACATGCTTCGCTGTACCTTCGCCGATTCTTATTCTGATAATCTCCTCAGACATGCTTCGCCGTACCTTCACCGACACTTATTCTGATAATCTCCACAGACATTCTTCGCCGTACATTCACCGAAACTTGTGATAATCTCCTCAGACATGCTTCGCCGTACCTTCACCGACACTTAATCTGATAATCTCCTCAGATATGCTTCGCCGTACATTCACCGACACTTAATCTGATAATCTCCACAGACATTCTTCGCCGTACTTTCACCGAAACTTGTGATAATCTCCTCAGACATGCTTCGCCGTGCCTTCACCGACACTTATTCTGATAATCTCCACAGACATTCTTCGCCGTACCTTCTCCGACGCTTATTCTGATAATCTCCACAGACATTCTTCGCCGTACTTTCACCGAAACTTGTGATAATCTCCTCAGACATGCTTCGCTGTACCTTCGCCGATTCTTATTCTGATAATCTCCTCAGACATGCTTCGCCGTACCTTCACCGACACTTATTCTGATAATCTCCACAGACATTCTTCGCCGTACCTTCACCGAAACTTAAGTATCGTACCGTTTGGATATTTGTAGGGCTAAAATTGGTATTCACTTTAGCACTCTCTGAAGATGTATTTCTCCACATTTCCTACAACTAATAACTGTTCCCTTTTTTTTATTCCAAGGGAGAGTATGCTTTGAATGTACGGATTTTTTCTCCTGTTATTCCTTATAACTTTGTTCCTTCTTAAGAAATTACATGTTTATAGATCTCATATTTCGTTACAGAAATAATAATAAAATGCATCAAAATTGTCTCCTCCTCCTCCCTTGGCCCTACAGCCCCAGTGGGCCTTGGCCTACCTCCATGAACTCCGTTCACTTCGGTTTTTCTAGATCTTACACATACGG
The DNA here is from genome assembly GCF_002891405.2 of Cryptotermes secundus. NCBI lineage: Eukaryota > Metazoa > Arthropoda > Insecta > Blattodea > Kalotermitidae > Cryptotermes > Cryptotermes secundus. Next base: position 3,252,103 of record NW_019725842.1, read on the forward strand.
TAGGACCCCTTGGGCGGGTGATCAGCTCGTCGCAAGGCCTCTACCTGTACACAAACACAGAAGAACGCACACACGAACTAAACATTCATGCCCTGAGTGGGATTCGAACCCACGATTCCGGCTTCCGAGCGAGCGAAGACAGTGCATGCCTTAGCCGCTCGGCTACCGTGACCGGCAAAAATGTCTCCAGACGTCTGATTTTTCAGCTTAAGTCACTTTACAACAAACAATATATAAGGTATACATATAATGATTCTAAGTGCGCAGCAACATTTTTATTTCTGATAATTATCTCGTGATTTTTGTTACAAATGACAGTGTAGTTCCTTGGGAAGAGAACAGCTGTGCACGTGATTACCTTACTGCAACTCATGAGGCGAAATTATTAAAATGCCCTAACGACCTCGGATTCTGGCACAGTTTTAGCCATATGCGTGTGTATACCATCGTGTTGAAATAGTAAAATTTAATGACTTTCGTTGAAACCTGCTGCTAGTTTTAGTATTGTGTTCCGAGAGTAATAATTGCGGTTGTTTAATGGACACTTGATGTATCTCTATTTAGCTTCTGCTGGGCAGAAACGTGTTGTATTTATTTATGTATTAAGTCAGACTACGTGGCTTCGGATGGCAATAAATAATGAACTGGAATCAAAGTGAATGGAAGGACTCATGGCCTAATCTAGAATACTGTCCCGACAGTAGCCGGGAGCCGGCGAGGAAATCCAAGAAAAAGCTTAGTAAGGTTAGTCTCTGTTCTGTCAGACGCATTCAAACCGGACACGACCTGAATCAGAGTCGTATTACCGACTTTATATAACCACGCTGAAGTAAAATTTACAGACTCTTAAGAGAAATTCACTACATTCTTCTTCAGGATCGACGTAAGAGTATTTTGATTACATGGACGTATTTGAACAGAAAAAGACTGAAGGTATTTTCATAAAATGTGGCGTGCCGCCAGGAAGGCCTGACTATATAACGTCCATTGCTGGTCAACGGCTAGTAATCCCTAGGCAAAGAAACATAAGCAGACCGTTGCCTAGGAAAGTGCTTAAGCAACATAGACCGAATTGTTGAGCTCCCACAGGAACGAATGCGCAATAATAAGGCATCCATTGCTAGGCAGTGCATGGGTAGACACGCCTAACAATACATGATACGCTTTGCCGAACGACAATGTATTTTCTGTGGGCAGTGAACGCTGTTCGAGAAGATTCAACGAGCGATAAGGGAAGACCCAACAACGAAGGCTCCACCGAGAATAGCGGCGCAAGAGTATAACCATTGAAGAGGGAGCGTGAAAGCGTTACTGAGGGTGATTATAATTGTGAGTGTAAACAAATAATTGTCCAATAAACACTGGTCTAATCCGAAACCATCGTTTCTTACCGCGTTATGTAGAAAAAACGCGACAATACTTATAACATTCCTCTTTGGAATCGTTCCTGTAAAGTACACCTGTTGTATAACCATGATGTAATGTTAAACATCGACGTTTCGGATAAACTTTCGGACACTTTCTTCAGGGAAAACCTTAAAAGACAGAAGTTATTTGAAATGAAGGTGTGATTTATAGTTTCGGCACTGTACTCTCCAGAAGAATCTACAACTAATTATACTTCTCTGTTTCGTATAATTATATTTATGAAGCTGTAGCCATACTGCGGAGGAACAGTGCATGACTTTGATATAAAAATTACAAGAGAAATATCTGGACTTTGGCGAGAGGTGACACAAGAGATGTGTGGAAAAGCTGCGTAATTTATATCTTCACGTTTTTATTTTTGTGTGGCTGAATCAAAAATGCTGAGATTGGCGGAAAATGTAGCATGCATGGTTCAGATTTAATATCTGCAGAAAATTTCGGTCGGATTACCTCAAACGAAAAGCCTGCTCGACAGACCTGTCGATAATATTAAAATAGGTCATGGGAAGATATGGTAGTCGGTATAACGACTGGCTACGGGCTCTTTGCTTGGAGGTAAAGCGGCAGGGGCTTAAAGCTGATCACTCATCTCCAGCTAGTGCCGAGGTCAAGAAAATGTGGATCTACACATCCACTCCCCCATACGCCTTCATGGAATAGTGCTTAGTTAGTTAAGCACAGGGACAACTTTACCTGGGGAAGAACAAGTCACTTGCTCTTCGATAATTTGAATTTTGAGCGAATCTGCTTCTCAGTTTCAAAGAAACCATTGTCTTTGCATCTGCTTCAGTTGCCGGTACAAATTCATAAAGAATGTTTCCTTCATCGTATGCGGAGCATGCCCTGACAACACTCAGCAGTGCGGTGTTGCTCTTGATCATTTGCAGAAATCATAATTGTGTTCTTCCAGCTTGTATACAAGGAACGAGGACAATATACTCAAAAACAGGATAGAAATAAAAAAGCGCCGAGAACAAGGAAAGTGATTGCAGGCTTGGTTTCGGAGACCTACGCTAATTACCAGTTTATTTTTCTGGGCTCTCTTTGCTTTTGTGATATATTCTTTTTCTCTGAAAATTTATGATGCCGTGTGAGGTAACATTTATATTCTTTTGTTCTCACTGCAAAATTAACTTTGAGTAAGTAAGCACATTCTGACTGAGTCGCAGGCAGCGGTTCTGCCATCTATTACAATCGTTATCATGTAATGGCTAGAAAGAGGCTTTTCTTTAAACTTAAGCGGATTGAAAAGTAGAATAGTTTTACGGATTCTTCCTTCTTTGTACTACTGTATCACTGAATTTAAAAGTGTTTTATGAACGAGAACCATTATTTTTTTTCCTTGGCACTACAGCCCAGTGGGCCTAGGCCTACCTCCATGAACTTCTCCGTTCACTTCGGCTTTTCTAGATCTTATACATAGGGTAGGACTCCTTGGGCGGGTGATCAGCTCGTCGCAAGGCCTCTACCTGTAGACAAACACAGAAAAAGGCACACAAACATCCATGCCCTGAGTGGGATGCGAACCCACGATCCCGGCTTCCGAGCGAGCGAAGACAGTGCATGCCTTAGACCGCTCGGCTACCGTGACCGGCGAACCATTACCCACCGAAAATTTCTACTTTATCTTTAGTGTTTTGCGGTACTAAATTTTATTTCGTACTGTTTATAAACTCACATGCAGTACAAACTGCACACAAATCTGTGCAATAATTTATACGTGCCTAGATGTGGATATTGTGGCATGTAGACCGTGAAAGAAGCAACTATACAAAAACCGTTGCTAGGTAACAGCTCCACACCAGACACAAACGCAATAATTCCGCGGTAACAAGAGGAGACAGCAATAATGGGAAGCGGTGTTTTCTACACGGTAAATGCCGAGATGTTTTAAGCAGGACAAATTAGGAACTAGATTTAGTAAAGAGTTGGTTAGTGGGTTAGTGAGTGGAGAGTGTGTTGTTAGTCGGTGAGTTAGTGAGGAGTTGGTTGATGAGTGAGTGAGATAGTGAGAGAACTGCTACAGTTTAGTTGTTGTGAGCTGTTGCTGTGAGAAGCTGGTAGCTGATGCCCCTGACAGTTCTGGAACCCGGAGGAAGCGGAACCTCCGCTGTTGGAAACCGTTAACAGAAGACTGTCCAAGACACAGCATGCTGACTGTGTGCTCTAGTGAACTGCAAAGTGTGTGAATTAGTGAACCGGTTGTGATTACTTGTAGTTACGAGTTGTAAGTGTCCAATGTATCCGATTACTAGTCCAAATCTCGTCCATAGTCACCCTCCATACACGTGACAATATAAACTCATTCATTCGTCGACACTATACAGCAACAAGGATCTTTAAGTTAGTTACTTATCGTGGTTTCCTTTTATTCTTGCAGATCAAAAATATATCAGACTGACTTTCTTTTTTTATCAGTAGTAACCTTTAGCCATTGTCGATTCTGAATGCACTATGATAAATCTCTTCGTGTTGAACTACGGTATTTCTCATTGCCTCGGCAAAAGCCGAGTTCATAGAACTGTGATCCTTGCGTTTCGTCCCTCATGTTGTCACGTACATATGCCTAGAGCTCCCTCTATAAAAGAGAATGTACTTCAGAATCATCTTGCCGGAGAGTCAGTATTAAATCACTGAACTGTACTAACGTTCCAGACAAGGGAGGAAATTTGTATATCATTCCCACATGCAGTTTTTATGCAAATTATCCTCCCGCAACGATATGACTGATCGATACTTACAGCTATGGAATTCATAATTACGAACCAGGGCAACACAACAAGAATTTGGGTGGTTACTGGTTGGATGGCACATGCATTCTTCTCGGAGGGCGCTGGGTTGTTTCTCCTCGCCAAGAGATTCGGATCACAGCGCTCGTCTATCTTTCCTTCGTGTGGTCGTCATAATATCTAGCGACAAATAAAAATTATGAAGCCAAAGCTTTATATATTCCCAAATTTACTGATGTATAAAATACAGTGTTCCTCATGAGGCCACGTCGGTATACTGACAAATTGACAAGATTAATAAACACTTGGGTAAGATATTTCTTAAAACTGATAATTACTCAGCTAGCGAGGGAATTAACAGCTTTCATGCCACGGGAATATTCACAAAATCGCGCTGATATTAACGTGTTTACATGGGGATATCAGATGAGGAGGCCTTGTAGCCTAGTTGGGGAGTGTAAGAACAGCAGTCAAATTTTCTGTTGAAAAACTTCAGGAAAAAAAACACATAGGAGGTCTGGACGTAGATATTGTTGAAGTGGATCTAAGATAAATATTATGGAGTTGTTTTAGTGGTCCAGTTAGTTTGGGATAGGATCAAAGTATGGGGTTTGTATACACGACGATGCGCATTCGCATACCATGAAAATATTGATATAATTAACCAGCTGGAAACGGTCATTTTTTCAGGGAAGTCTCCGCAACATGGCAACGTGCAGTCAGTTTAAACCTATTGAACATGTAAGATTTGAGGTTTTCACGACGGTGACTATGAAGAAATCAGTCTTCTGGGATGTGGCGCCGTGTAAATATCGTATTAACCGACGTTTCTGAGGAACGTATCGCCTCTATCTTCAGGGTAGAAGGAAAAGAAGAAAATCCGCGAACGAGGAACCAGCGTGAGCAGATGCTCACAGACTAATGTAGAGTCGAACTCTATAAGAGCAGGAAGAGAAGGGAGAGGGGTTAACAGTCTAGCTAGGCCGCGCCATAGCTCAAGCGGTTAGTCGCTCGCTTCCCACAGCGGCGGCCCCGGTTCGATCCCGAGTCTGGACATTCAGGATTTCTGGTGGACAAAGTGGCGCTGAGGCAGCTTTTCTCAGAGTACTGCGGTTTCCTCTGCCAATCTTCATTCCACCAATTGCTCCTCAATCACCCTCGCCTACCATCTGGGGCTGGTACAATAGGCCAGAAGTGGCCGCAGTACAAGGGACTTAGTCCCACCCCACTAGCAATAAAAAACAGTCTGGCTTCTCTGGCCAGCCATCCGAGGTACGTAGATTTGAATCCTAACTCGATAGATCACTCGCTTGAAACGTGACTGTCATCTATGTTATTAGTGTTACGGGGCAGGAAATGTTGACGCGTGCAAGTACAAAGCAAATGCACGAACATTAAAATGGTTTAAATTAGTTTATTTTCATTGTTAGAGTTTCCAACGAAGCCGACCAGAAAAGCTGTCTTTATTTTCATACACTGTGTAGTATAGGCTACTCTTGTCTTCTCCATAAGCATCATTATCATCTATATTTCTATTGTGGGTGTCATAAATTATGGGCATTATAAAGAAAGATCATTGTTTTGATTACAGGATGAAATCCATATAGTGATATTATCTGTAACCGCAAGAACAGTTTTTGCAAGACAATAATCGTTTATGAGAACAATTAAAAAGCAAAACGTAAGGTAATGTTCTTTCGAAAAATTGTTCGATCTTAAAATTATATATTTTAATACTATAATAAATACAATTATAAATAAATAATTTAACTGAAGAAAACTGTCTTCTCGGATACAACGCCATTTTGTTCATGGAAAATCAACCGATATTTCGGAAGAACATCAGTTGAAATTTAACAGGCTTCACGGTGTTATGTCAGAAAATATGCCTCTGCATAACCACCGTTGTGAGAACATCGAATTCTACAAGTCATTTTATTATTATTATTTACTATTTTGGGGTGACAAAGTTTCCATATTTTTCTTTTTTGTAGATTGCATTTATGGTGTGTCAGTGGCCGTTGTAACAAACCTATTTAGGGACGGTAATTAGAGGCGACGTTTAGGACGTCAACAAAATTCCGCAGAATTGTCTGTGACGTCACAAATACATAGCATGTCTTTCTCAGAAAATGTGATTACAAAACACGAAGCTTCATGATGAAAGATTATCGATTTAACGAATAAATCATTCTGTAAATCTATTTTTATTGCTTTGTTTTACGTGAGCGATGTTTACTGACAAACCTTCCCCCCCCCCCAAGAAATCAAATTTAAGATTGGCGGCCCGCTGCACCGCTGAATGTTTTTGGATAGCAAGCAGCATGTTTTGGAAAAAATTACAGTTATTTATTATCCTAAAGCATTAGATTACAGGCTTTCGTCAGGACACAGGACTACTGCCTACTTCGTCAAATTACTCCTTTAACTTATTTTCTGCTGTTCCCAAGCCAGCTGCTTGGATGCTCGCCTGGCTGTCCGGACGTCTCCTGTCAGCTAGTAGAGTCCCCCCCCCCCCCCACCTAGTCCCTAATCGTGCTCTCGCTGCAAGCCTGGTCCATATTACATACAAGAGTGAACTTCAGTTAAATAAAAAAAAGTTGTGCAGTCAGTCATTCTTACATCTGGAAGACATTAATGTGTATTCACATTTACGCTTATTTCTCGCCCTCATAACGAAGTACCCATACCCACATATAATTCTTGATAATATTTCGTTCCAGTTACAACAAAACTTCCGACTTCTGATTGTTTACAGCTTCGTAATATAATACTTGAATTTCGTAATGTTTAATTATTGAAATATAAGTCAATTAGGCCTGCATGTCTATTAAACTGTCTATTTGCTATTCATTTTTTTGTTTTTTACTTTATGATGCTATCCATATCTGGACTATATAGTCAAATTTTAGGGTGATTGATAAGTCGCAGAAGGGTTTGGAGGGAAGAGATTGTGACCTAATGCAATTACTATTCGAGCACTTACGTCCAGGGACTTGAAAACACGTTTGAACCAAAGTCAGAATAAGATCTAAAAGTCTGTGATGAGGGTACATTAGTACAAATATTACGTTTTTGGACAATATCCATCGTCTTGTTTTTATTTTAAAAACACCTTCGTATTTATATTTCAAAAGAAACGTTTGAAGACTGGATTCTGTCTCCGTCTTCAGGTGAAACCTACTGAATTGGGTCCAATCGATAGTGCTAGAATCCAGTCTCCGAAACGTTGTGTTTTGAAATATAATTAGGACTGCTTTCAGACAAGTACAGGACGATGGACAATGTCCTGAAACATAATAATTTAATATTATATTTAAGCATCCTGTTGCACTTTATACGATATATGATATAACTCCGTCCTAAGTGCAAACTATATTTATAGGTCTTTCGTTTTTTTCCCCTTTATACACTACATGTTTCGGCCCCAAACGGCCATCATCAGGTGTATACNGGAGCAATTGGTGGAATGAAGATTGGCAGGGGAAACCGAAGTACTCGATGAAAACCTTCCTCAGCGCCACTTTGTCCACCATAAATCCCACTTGACCACACCACGGGATCGAACCTGGGCCGCCGCGGTGGGAAGTCATCGACTAACCGCTTGAGCTATGGCGCGGCCATATTTTTAGTGAGTCAGAATAGCCGTTATCTTGGTCCAGAATCGAACCAAGTATTTCTCGAATACGAGTCTGGAACGTTACCACTATACCAGCCATCTCGGTTCTGAATATTCTGGCCTTACCGCCATATTTGAGCCGTTGTCTAGATAATGTGGGACCCTCAACGTCTCACAACCCTATGGGCCTTCACGGCCTGTTACAGGGATAGCTTCACTTTTTACTTACTTTGCCTTTTTAAGTGCACATACTTCAAGATGAATAAAAACAGCGTCAGTTGCATCATCTAGATGGCAAGTAGTTAGAATTTATGGTAAGGTGAATGTAAAGCTGTCCCTTTACTTAACTACTTCAGCACTACGCCATGAAGGCGTATCGGGGAGTGGGTGTATAGATCCACGTTTTCTTGACCTCGGTGCTGGTTGGAGGTGAGTGGTCAGCCTCACACCCCGGCCGCTTTACTCCTGAGGATAGGGTCCCAGTTTCCCGTTGAATAGGAGGCTGGGAGGGCCCCAAAACCGGTTTGGACGACATGGAGAAGAGAAATTTCTTGCCCCTACCGGGATCCGAGCCCCGACCTCTCGGTCGTCCAGCCCGCAGCCAGTCGCTATACCGACTGGCTAGAATGTATTGTAGTAGGAATATGTGTGCGGTTTCAGACTCGGGCATTGTAAGCAAATTCTTTACGGCTTGCCTCATACCGTTTAAGGCTCCGGTAGAGCCTTTATACCACGTGTCTGGTAAGTACGGCTTACAGGGCAGTGGAGTATCATGTCCAGGATTTATTTTTATTTGGAAAATGTATAAATATATTTTATTATTTTGATTTAAGAATCACCTATTGTGCTGACATATTTTAACCCTTACATGATAAAATATGTATTTTACTTTTAATTTCTGTCAGAGTATTTTCATGTCATTGTCACTATGAGGTCGTTAGATTTTTCAGTTTACCCAAACATTCCAGCCACACTACGGCTCTCGGGTCGACTTAGCCTCTAACAGAAATGAGTACCAAAAATCTTCCTGGGGGTTAAAGGGCCGCCGGCGTGTAAGGCTGACAAACCTCAGCGCCATCTGCCAACCGATGGTCTAGAAAATGTGAGAGCCTCGACGTCTCACAACCGAATGGGCTTTCACGGCCTCTTACAGGGATAGTTTTATTTTTCTTTTACCATGACACTGTCTCTACTATACAGCGCTCTCATGAAATGTAACCGTTGTGAAAAAGGCGAACGTAGAATTTCTATTTATCATTCCAATACAACGCACACGATCAGGGAGCTTGTAAAAAATCCGTAGAGAAATCGAACATAAGACCCCAGGTTTCGTTATTCTCACAGGAATCGGAATGCAAGTCTTTAATATCAGGTTCTTGTCCTTACTTTCGTAGCTTCGGGTTTTTACTGATTTGTATCAGCCCCATTTCGTGTTGACCGATCGTAACTTTCTATAGCCATACCAACCCAATCAGGTTAGAGCCTACAGAGAGCTTGAAAATTGCGTAACTTGAATAGTGGAAAAGCGGTATGTACGTGACCTCAGACACACATGATGTAATGCAGAAACTCTGTCGATACAAGCGACATTTCAGACATATACCAACGCCTCAATTCGCCCTCAGCAAACTGCTAGATTAGGAAAGCAGTGAAGGTGAGTTTGACGTTAAAGCAGATGAGTCATTATCGACATATTAGCCTTTAAACTTTCACATTCTAGTCGTACTGTTTAGAATGGCGTTAGAACTTTTGGTCAGTGACGTCTCTACAGATTCAGAATAGGCCTTTAGGATTATAAGCAGGCATAGTTTACTGGCACTCCAGTCGTCTAGGCTATATCATGCGCGTATTGTGTTTTTTCACTGATGAACATCTGCCCAGTCTTTGATCTGTTGGAGATTTATGCTCATATTAGGTACGGCAATGTTACTTAAAGTTCGGCTTTAAACTAATTTGTTAAGTCACCTCGTTAAGTAATAATTTTTAAACAGATTTTCTAATTCAAGTGGGACACTTTAAAATTGTGACGGCTTTTATACTTTTAATAGCACAGTTATTTTACACATTTGGAAGCAGCATATAGCCAAAAAAGAAAATAGATAGACCTAAAAGTAAAAGACATACATTGGATCATTGGAAGTAAATCTAGCATATCGCTAGATAGTAAAGTACTTCTTAACAAGACAATCATAAAGCCTATTTGGACCTATGGAATCGAACTATGGGGATGCTCCAGTAAATTGAACATGGCCATAATGCAACGAAGCAGTCCAAAATACTGCGGATGATCACAAATGCATCTTGGTATGTGACTAATAAGACCATACGAGACGATCTCAATGTACCATTCATCAAAGAAGTCATCCAAGATAAAAGCATAAAACATCATGATAAACTAGGACACCATAGTAATACATTACTGCAGCCCCTACTGGAACAGCAACAACGAAGAAGGTTGAAGAAATTATGGCCAGCAGATCCACTTGATGGTTGAAGAGGATCTCTCATTGGAGGAGCCCTCATCACGATAAATAAGCACACGAGGACGGTGTTTAAACTAGCAAATTAGCTTTAAGAATGTATTTAATTCTGATTGCTAATAAATATACATAAAAAAATGTTACACACACACACACACACACTCATGTAAGTTAACAAACTTCATCTAATGGCCAGTGTAATTCAGATGTAAGAGTCATTTTGAAAGCAGTGACAGCTTCCCTTACGAGAAGCGTTGCCAGAGTGTAGGGAATTCCAGCGTTCCAGCTGGCAGTGCTTCAACGTGGAACAGGATGAACTGGAAATTCGCCCCGCACAGACACAACACGACTACAGTTCTGTCCGGCCTTAACTCAAAGACTCCGCGTTAGAGATATCTGCTTTCGGGCCCCGGGTTTAGTCACTGAGGTTTTCGAGTTAACTTATAAAATTAGGTCAGTCATTCAGTATTTGCATTCTGTCTGTAATTATAAATTTTTAAGCACTAAACAAATGGACATAGGTTGGCAAGTTGTGCTCATCATTTGTCTATATCAGGATTACGTTATTTGGTATTTCTGTTGTCACTGGAATTTTTTTAACTGTTCACGTATACATTCTGTCTCTCTCTCTCTCTCTCTCTACTTCCTGTTGCTTACACTTTGGAACATAGATCATCCGTGATACGCTTTGTTTCACTTCAGTTTCTTAATCTTAAGACAGTCTAGGAATCACTGGACGGGGAAACACCCCGTCGCAAGGCCGCTTCATACACAAACACAGAATAAACGCCGGTAGACATCCATGTTTTGAGTTGGATTCGAACCTACGATCCCACTTTTCGAGCAAGCGTAGACAGTCGCGTATATATTACATAAATAAAATAAAAATTCAACGAATTCAATTGTGTGTAATGAGTCCTTATATTAAGAAACCAAAGAATCTACTTCCTTACGTACGTACCTACCTACCTACATAACTATCTGTAGCTCTAGAGCTCTTTGTTGGATCATTGTCGATTTTCTGTTTCTTGATCTTTTACGAAGTCTGTAGGAATCCTTAAATGGGGGATAAGCCCGTCGCAAGGCAGCCACCTGCACACAGGACAGCACAAAGATTAAACGCACACAGACATCAATGCCTCAAATGAGATTCGAACCCACGATCCCAGTGTTTCAGCAGAGGAAGACAGTTCACGCCATAGACCGCGCGGACACTGTAAACGGCAGTAAACCAGAGAATACAGGCATTAAACTTTGTCACATATATTATCATATACCTAAAACAAACATAAGCATTATACCATTCTATGGTTATTAAATATTTTTATTGTAATTTCATGTCATTGATTTATCCGGACTAGAAAATTAGTCTATGAAATTATAGTCTGTAGAGTGTTCTCCTCCATAATGTGACGCCTCGTAGATTGGTAAAAATTAACCGATATCTCGGCGGAATATGTTGCCAAGCAAGCAAAAACAGAGCAGTTGCCACATGGAAATAGCATCTTCAAGATGGGAAATGCGTGAACGAAATGACAGGAATCGTGAAGGCAAGGAACATTTTTCAAGTCTTTCCATGAATTTTATTAGTGAGCCGAGTACTGCGCACTGCTCGCAAGTTTTTCAAGTAATGAAATATACACTCAAAGTATTTTTATTGATAGTGGGGTGAGACTAAGTCCCTTGTACTGCGGCCACTTCTGGCCTATTGTACCAGCCCCAGATAATAGGTGAGGGTGATTGTGGAGCAATTGGTGAAATGAAGATTGGCAGGGGAAACCGAAGTACTCGGAGAAAACCTGCCCCAGCGCCGCTTTGCCCACCACAAATCCCACTTGATTACACCCCGGGATCGAACCCCGGCCGCCGCGATGTGAAGCCAGCGACTAACCGCTTGAGCTATGGCGCGGCCTTAAACATAAAGTAAAATTTAATTGTAGACACTTTCAAATCTGAAAATGGCTTCTGTAGCGGGAAAGCTGAGTTAAAAACAAAGAATTAATGAACAGCCTGAAATGTACGAGTATTCCGTACATAATATGATCAACGTGAAAACACGAATAAAGAAAAAACTGAAATGTTCATTGTTTTAATTGTAAGGTAAAAAGGCAAAATTGTTCTGTGCTTAACTAATAAAGCAATACGCCACGAAAGCGTATGGGGGAGTGGATGTATGGATCCACGTTTTCTTGACCTCGACACTAACTGGAGGTTAGTGGTCAGCTCTACTCCCCTGCCGCTTTACTCCCGTGCAAAGTGCCCGCGGTACCGTTTGGATAGGAGGCTGGGTGGACTCCAGAGCCGGTCTGGACGACATGGAGAAGTGAAAATTCTTGACTCTACCGGGACTCGAACTTCCAGCCGGTAGCCATTCGCTATATCGACTGTGCTATCGCAGCTTCCTTTGTTTTAATTATTGTTAATGAAAATTTGAGCTTCTTTATATTTGTATATTCTTTGCCCGTTAGTGGATACCCGTGCACAAAATAAGAAAATATTTTACATATTCAGAACATATATTTTCACATAATTCATAAACTCGGTCTCTCCAATGCTCTCTTCCGGATCTTCCTGGAGAAAGTGGGAGTTCTACACAGGAAACGGAATCCATTTGATCTCCGTGAGGGCTTCGTACCGGTCTAGGTGGAGGTACTTGATATGGTCCACGTTAACCACAACTCGACTGTTACACAGTGTCATTTTATCAGATGAAGTGTGCATTTCTTTCTTGGCCTGTTGTTACATTGTTTCTTAGTTACAATGTCTTTACACTCTCCACAAAATGCAAACAACTTGGATAACGTAAATTGGATTTAAAGTTTGTCCATATCAATTTAAGCAAGTGAGCAATAAACCATTCCCCGCCATTTCACCTCTCTTCACTTGGAGTTGATGGTTAGAATAAACTTCATTTAGGCCAGTTTGCGTTGTCTTCCGTAGTTTGCAGCAAGAGCACACACAGAAAGTTGTGCAAGGAGCTGAAGCCAAGCGCTCTACAGCTCTACAGTTTGTTTAGGCTAAACAAAGAGTTAAGAAGCCCCGGCCGGCAGATCGTGCCGTCGGAATGACGTCGTGCTTCGCATTGGCACTGCACCCTGCTCAAGACAATGCTGCTTGCTCACCGCACTACCAACTGTTTTGACGCCTGACGTCACTATTCCAGTCTTTACTCAGGTAAACCCCCTAAATATGTCCTTTATCAAAGGTAGTTTCTTTCAGCGCCATTGTATTCAATCAGTCTCTCGAAGTAGAACATTATACTATTTAATGTTGTGACATGACGCCTGAAAGCCGGAAAGTGGAGCCAGAGCGGAAGTCCATTGCTAGTCAACGGCTCGGTTAGCACATTTCCGTGACAACACATTTTCTATGATTGCAGGTAGCCTATATAAGTAGCAATGCGGAGAAGAACGATTTAGTCGTAGGTCGTCATAAGTCAGTCGTAAGAGAGTTGAACCAAGTCCGTCACAGTGGAAGAGAAGACACTCGTAGCCCAGTAAGAAATGGAAGGAGTCTTAAGCAGTCACATTTTGGGCTGTTATAGATGGTTGTAATTGTAATAGAATTGCCGATAAATCCAATCGTCCAGTCCGGAACTCATTATTAGTCACGGAACCCCGGGCAGATGACAATATAAAGTGTAAAAATAATCTCATGTCCTGGGATGTTAAGCAGTCTAGTCTGATAGGTGTCTCCCGACTTTGCAGAGGAATGTACTGCCTCAGTCTTCAGGGTTCTTCTTTATGTTCACTGCCGTGAGACCTTCAGTTCTCAGACAGATGCAGCAAGCGATTCACAACGCAATGAGCCGATGTCGAGGTTTACACACAAACTCAGACATCTCTTTCTTAAAATAAAAATCTTAAAATTTTGTTATTATATTTGTCAGAAGAAATGTCAATTCGTAATCTGTTTTACTAATTTCGTGGTAAAGTCATATACTTGGGTCAGCCCCACCCTCAGTAAATTTTGAAACACATAACGGCTGTTCATGAAATCCTATAAAATCATGGCAATATGGGACTCCCACTTTTGTGTACTCAACTTCCGCCATACATAATGCCAACATGGCGACCATGAGAATATCTTTGGTAGTGTCCCTTAATGTAGAGTCCTAACCCTCAGTAATGTAATTTAATCGTTGATAAATTTACTATACGTAGGTTGTCCCATTACTACATGTACTTTAGAGATGGTACGCCGTGGCGTAGTTGATTGAGGCACTAAACTACAAGCCGGAAGGTCGCAGGTTCGATTCCCGATGAGGTAATTCGATTTTTCAATTTACCTAATCCTTCCAGCCGGAATTTGGGCCTGGGGTCGACTCATCCTCTAAGAGAAATGAGTACCAGGAATCTTCCTTGGGCTAAAGGGCGGCCGGCGCGTAAGGCTGACAAACTCGCCGCCATGTGTGAGCCGATTGTTTAGAAAATGTGGGAGCCTCGACGCCTCATAACTCTTTGGGCCTCCACGGCTTATAGATTTCTAGGTATTCATGTAATTAGAAAAATAATTCAGATACAGAACCTGAGAGCCGTTTTTGAAAGGCAATACTCATCCTGCCATCACATTCTGAGAAACCGATATTTGTGAGAGCATTTTGTTTGTGTCACGTGGTGATCGTACAGAACTTCGAGTTGATGTGTATGCCTACACTATTTGGCAGCCTTGCTCCGAATATGTTGTACTCTAACGCTGAACAATGAGTACTAATATATATTACATTTAGAGTCAATGCGAAGCGATCTGATCTTGAGAAGGCACGTTACATATCGCTCTAGCTTGGAAAGTGGCTATTCGTGTCCGGAGTAAGCGGATATTCGTCTCGAGAGCAGAATGGAAATGCTACTGGTGCTGTCAGAAGATACAGAGGAAATACTCCAATCGGAGAGTACTTCCGTTTAGGCTGACCGCCGACTTCAAGGAGACGAAATATTCGCGGAATACGACTGAATGCTGCAAGTCCACATTCTATGCGTCATGTGGGAATGGAAGTCCTCGAAGTCGTTGAAGGACAGCCTAAGATTAGCATCAGAGGTCTTTAGGGGCGTATAGGTACAATCCATTTTTCTGTACTGCGTACATCACAAAACCGGAAGTTGTATCTCTATCACATTCAGTCGCTGCGGAAGTTAGTATCACGTGATGAACCTACTCGTATGAACCTACAAGACATGAATAACCTTCAATGAAATTTTCAGCAATCATTCAAAGAGCCTACATTTACAGTAAATGTTTTTACTCATTGATGAATTCTGCTTCACTGTGATTGGGATCACCAATATTCACAACGAACACGTGTGATAAGAAGAAAGTCTTAATGCCATTCGACCTCACCTTCAGCAACGGCAGTTTTCCATTAACCTGTATGCTGGATAGTTAGGTTATTGCTCCATAAGACCCGGCGATTTACCCAGGATTATTCGCGGAAGCTCCAGTCTCGTGGCCAGCACACTCACCTACTTCAGTTTTCTCAATTTTTATTTGGAGCAGAGTTTGAAAATGAAACCATAGCTGATAATAGACAGGAACTGTGGCTGAGAATTCAACAGTTACTGAACGAAATCAAGAATACGCAAGGAATCTTAGAACGCTTATGAGTTTCTTTTCCACGTAGAGCTGAGTAGGATGCCACGAATACGGATGCCATTTTGAGCACCTCTTGTAAGAAAGTAGAAATGAAGAAGTTATTGATAGCTTTGTCGCTTTTTTTTTTATTCTAATACATAAGGTAAACTGAGATCTACTTCGGAAGAACATCTGTGAGGGTTCCTATTCATATGAACTTTTTTGATTATTTTTATGTCCAAGAGCCACCCTGTTAAATGTGACATATAATAATGGAACGCATATACATATTTGATTTGTAGATAATTTTTTTAATCAATTTACCATTGAAGCTTTGCATTGGAAATGTTGCATGGAGAAAGTTCATAAACCTAGAACGCAGTACGAACATTTTTCCACATACTGACAGCAGACTGACTGGTGACGGTACCAATCTTGGAGGTAATGTCTGGTAAATTTAGCGTAATTGAAGTCTGCAGGCCTTGTCGTACAAATTAGGCAGAAAATGATGTGTTGAAACATAAAATTTGTAATGTACGTCGTATATGGTTTGTGTCAAACCTGTCGACATTACAGATATCATATTGTGGCATGTAGACCCGCTACTAGACAGCGACTCGTAAACACCAACAAATGAACGGTGTTTTCTGTGAGGTCCGTTTCGAGATGTTATAAGCGGAACAAGTCAGGAGTTACGGTTGGTTAGATAACAGTTGAGGTTCAGTTCTTATAAGCTGTTGCTGCGAGAAGCTGCTAGATGAGGACAAGGACAGTTCGAGAACCCAGAGGAAGCAGAAAAAGGGAAAGTCCGCCATTGAGAGCCGCTGTCATGCCACGGCCAGCGAAGACTGTAACAGACTGAGAAAACCTAGTGTGTTCTGTAGTGATTTGTGAAGTGTATAGAACAATGAGAACATGATCCTTGCTTGTACTTAGGGGTTGTGAGAGCTCAGTAAATCCGACTAGGAATCCAAACCCCGTCTGTAGTCACTAAAATCATGACACCGTTGTTCGCTCTGCCCATGGCGTAGTGTTTATTATGTCGACTTTTTTTCCTTTTAAACAGTTCTTGTAGATTTAATTTCTATTGTCCGAAAATGTATAAACCATTTATTAGGTGAAGACAATATTTGTTATATGGAATATATGTATACAATACAAACACTGACATGCATATGTGCGAAGTTAATAAATAATGATTCAGTTTAGTCCATTTATTAGAGTGTTTGGCTAAAGCTGAAGCCTCTAACGTGCAAGCACTTAAAATACACAACAAGTAAAAATGAAAAGTAAAAAAAAAATAAATAAATAAAAATAAAGAAGATTTCTTTTTATTCGCGTAGTTAGGGGTGGAGTCCAACTGGGCCCACTCGACACGGCGTCTACTGATTGGCCTATTTGACCTGCCCCTGGTGATTATGACGATGAAGAATTTGGTGGAATGAAGATTGGCAGGGAAACCGAGGTACTCGGAGTAAACCTGCCCCAGAGCAACTTTGTCCACCAGAAATCCCACTTGGCTAGACCCGGGCTCGAACTCGGGCCGCCGCTGTGGGAAGCCAGTGGCTAACCTCTTGAGCTATGGCGCCGCCTAAAAGAGAAGCTTACTATGAGTATACGAAGGAAAGGCATTGTCCAGGGAAACGCGTTCGTTACATATACATCAAGAAATTCGCCGCTACAGCAACTACTACTACTACTACTACTATTACTACTGCTGCTGCTGCTGCTACTACTACTACTGCTGCTGCTAATACTACTACTACTACTACTACTACTACTGCTGCTGCTGCTAATACTACTGCTGCTGCTATTACTACTACTACTAATAATAATAATAATTCGAAATGGACAAAGTTCTTGCGTCTTTTAGGAGGAGGTACCCTATTAGCTGAAGACGTGAAGTAGTTATGTTACTACAATTTCTGCCACTACTATTCCAGTAATGTACTCTTTGCGGAAAGTAAAAACACATTAAAGGTGTGAAGAATTGCTTCAAATCTAGTAGTGCGTAAACACACTCCTGTATTAGCATTATGTCAAAACGCGCACGTATTTCTTAGTTAGGTTCAGCAAATTGAGGTGTTCGTTTCCGGACTTCTTAAAGAGCAGCGAAGAATATGAAAAGATGTAATGTAGATGTATACAGAGCGTGCTGTATTTCTCTTTCGTACGATTCATATGACATGCGAAATTTCTCTCTTCTACTTTCGGCGGCACCCGAGCCGAGAACTGCAGCCGTTGCTTCACACGACTGTGCCGCAAAAGTGTAGCCCAGTATGTGTTTCGGCGAGTAAGTAAGGCACAGAACAGAGATCCTTAATAGCACAGTTTGATTAAGAAACGGTAATATCCCTTGCTTTACACCGGAAACTTCAAAATGAAATGGCATTAACATCTTCAGCCGCATGCCATTTCTTTTTCAGTTCAGATGAATATTTTGCTAGAAAACGTGGATTGTGTTTCACAACATTAAACTTACTTGAAGTTCTGTATGTATTGCGCATTGTCTTGTATCCGGTTACGGTCGGCATTCCTCTAAAGAGTATGTACAGAAGAGTCGGATATAAATACAAAATTTGCTCCAAGTTTCTACGTAAGATATTTTGAGTCTCATGGTAAGGAATGCGTGGAAAAGGACCACCACCCATATGATCACGTAAACTTTTTTTAGAATGTTCAACATAATATTTCACATAATATTCCATGTTATTTTTCTGGAAAAAAAAGGATTAGTCGCAAAATGTGGCATTTATGAAAATGGTTACGTCTAAAATGTGCAGCAATAGGTTGTATATTTCTATATAGTACTGCAATAAAATGATCTGCAAGTTCAATAAGAAAGATCAAAACAAAATACACATGAACTTTCCTTTGAATGTCGTGTCGATGAGGGAGCGAATCCATTTAGACCTTTATACCAGTAAGAAAACTTATCCGTTCCTTCAAGGCGAAGTTATAAATCTTACCATATAAAGACCTGTCAGAATGAGCCAAACAGTGAAAGAAATTAATTTCCCAGTTCATAAAGAGGGTATCTACAAATCTTATTTATTTCCTTATTCTTTATAAGTTATGTGCCTATCTTTCCCCGGTTCGGAACTACACACACTGCTTCATCTCACAGGGGCTTCCAACAATTCCCCCTTTCGATCCCCGTATGTAAATTCTATTGTGTGATCCGTCCACTGATGTTAAAAGGGTGTGATTTGTAGGACTCGAGATTCCACAGCGGTACTTATTTAGAGTTCTATCTTCTCGGATACGCAGCGTAGTCTACTGAAAGCCAATCGACGTTTCGGAAAGAATGTCGCCTTCAGGTCGAAGAATAAGCCAAGCAAGAAAATAGATCTCAGGGTGCAGTTTGTTTATTCCCATTGATATTTCTAATAATCCTGTCAGTTTTCAAACCTTCAAGGAATATCTTGTATCTTTACTAAATTTCTCCTCTAGGGAAACACACACCTGCTGTTAGCCTCCATGCTTTCGTATTGTGTAAAGGGACTGTGTGTAAGACCGCTTGCTCCTGTCAACGTATGAAACTGTTCTCATGAATTTTGATCGGAGGTTGCCATTGGATACCACACTATGGTCCCAGTCGTTGCCACTGATAATACCAACATTACTTCCGTGTGGAGGTCTGAGGTGACAGGAATATTAGCGTTGTTTAATATAAAATCTTGAAATTTGTGTTGCGATTATTCTTCAAGAAATGTGAAAGTTTGTTTAAGGTAAGCACTATAGTATCAAACTGAATAGAATACCATTGACTTATACATTTACTCCTGGCTGGATACGGTTCAGCAGTGGGCCCTTTTGTGGTTCATGTTATGTAGGGATACACGATAGAAGATCTAAAATTATTCGTGCCACATTTGTGTGTGTTAATTTAAATATCTGAAGGAATGTATGTGTCTTAAGTGCTCCAGTAGCTTATTGTTATCTCTTTCCAGCACAGTGGTCCGGGCACAGAATTACCAGAACTTGCCACAACATCAGATAACTTCATCATACATAATCAATTTGTAACGCATTGCCAGGCAACGTTTCGTTAACATGTTCCAGCACGCAACAATAAAGGAAGCTGTGTTTTCTATGTGGTCTGCATCATGTAACAATAGAGGAAGCTGTGTTTTCTACGTGGTCTGCATCACGCAACAATAAACAAGCTGTGTTTTCTATGTGGTCTGCATCACGCAACAATAAAGGAAGCTGTGTTTTCTATGTGGTCTGCTCCACACAACAGTATGAGGGCTGTTTTTTCTGTGCGTGGTCCATGCCAAAGGAGCTTGGAGCAGTTGAGTTCCGAAGTTCCAAGGTAGCAGTAGTGAGGCCAGAATTTGTACAAGGAATTAGAATGTGTAAAGAAAACTTAGTGTGTGACCTTACATGTTCTGTAGTACAGCGATATTGGGAGTACGTAGTTTAATTAAGCGCAGGGGCAACCTCTGTCATATCGTTAAAATATTTCGATCGAAAGTGTAGGACTCAGCCCCTTTGTTTGCTAATATCTTATAGAGAAAGAGGCTTCCTGCTCGTATATTTTTATCTCACATAAGATATTTTAACTTTCTCTTCATCCGTGATCTCCTGCTAGGTGAACACAATCCTTTTACTTTACCAAAGACACATATGTCCACTGTTATTTTCTTGTTTGGCAAGTATTTTAATTCTTCATGTTACTTGTCAAAGGGGATTTGTGAGTGTATCTATAAGATATTCATAATTAAGAGGCTATATTATTATTCGTATACTCTTCATGAGCACTTTCGGCAATTTAATCTTAGCAAGTTCATAAAACTGTCATCCCAAATAAGCAAACTCTGTAGAACTATTCTCTTTGTTTAGTAGCCACAAGCAGAGACTGCAATATATATTTCTTTCGCTAATCAGAAGAATCAGCATTCATAACGGAGGTACATTATGAATAGCAGTGACAGGGTTATCTCGCTGTATGTAAAGTATTCTATAATGTACAGTTGTCGTATTAATAAATATTTCTACATCATTTAGTGTAAGCACAATTCTAATTTATCTCTGATGACCACTTAGGGTTTATGTTTTCGAAAACGTATAATGGAGGAAATGTGCAATAATTCTAGCGTGAAGTTGACCTCCCTGTCAAGTTTGGAGCCCCTTGGGCCCCTCGGAATTAGATTGCGACCAGGCGAGCGGAAACTGTTCCGCTCAGCGGCTGACATTCAATTCCCTAGTTCCGCGCCATTTCACAGGGATGGCCCCCACTTATCACATTTTAACGGCTCTAATAAACAAGTCGTTAAGACTCATGTGAGGGTTAAGGACGTGTTAAATGCCACTTTCCTTCCAGCATAATAGAATGTCTGTTAAGCATATATAACACAGCCAGTTACATCAGTAAATAGTGAGTGCAACTTCACTTAGTTGCCGCTTAAGGTGTTACGTACATATTTTTAACGCTACTTGGTTTGTGGTGTAAGATGTTCGTATGGTAAAATTATTATGTTAAACGCCGAACTGTTTATTTCTTGACCTCTCTGACCTATTCTGTGATATAGAGTGTTCCTTGAAAGTTGATAGTCACTCAGCTGGTTAAAAAAATTGTGCTTCTGTGGAACTCTGTATGATGCGTACGGAATCGATCCACAAGCGCGTGAGTTGAGTATCGCGTATTCGTGAGCCCAATGGACGAAACTGCGAATATCATTATATTTTGGCCGTCGTGACCAAAGACCGGTATGGGGGGAACGGCGAAATGCTTTGTATGCAACCATTTGTTGGAATTCACTAGCGGTCCTTCCGTCACATGCCTGACGAATGATATAGGGGGGCAGTAAATTTATTCCACATACGACCTGGAGTATAATGCATAAAGCTTCATTTTGTAATTAAAAGTTAGCCAAACCGTGGATGAAATGGCGCTGAAACCGGTAATTAGGGACCGTCACATTGAATGACATGGAGATTCGATTCGCAATGTTACCCTTCTTTCCCTCCCCTCTTAGGATGGAGAAATTTACGTCAGGAATGATTGATGTGACTGGACACAACTTTTTCTATCCTGTCCATAGCCGTTACGTAAAGTTCATGGAACATTACGCAATTGTAATGCGCACCAGTCCTGTGCTTGCTGGCGTCACAATCCCATGCCTATGACCTTCTTTCTATTACATACAGACATTTCATCTGTTGTCATTAAATGTGCCATTACTAAAATCATTTTTAACTTCCCGACCGACAGACAGAACGACCTTTGGGCTTAGGGAGAGATCGTCAGTACATCCAACGGTCCTACAGACTGACCGATCAAGTAACAGCAACTAACTCCATGCGCCCACTCATCTTTTTGCTGCTGGCTGTTGGAGGGAAATCCCCTTTCTGTGGTTCCTGAATCTTCAACAGCGTCTTTGTTAAAGCTCGCTGTCCATGTTCGCACAGATTTTCTCCAAAGATTATATTAATGTCAGTTATCCAAAGGGACATCTTACCACGTGGGTTTCATACCATAATTACGTATGCGATTCTTGTCCTCCCACGCCAGCCATACGCGCCACCGTTCTCATTTCGCCTCATTTCGTAAGGCTTTACAACATTTCAACCAACATTACTGTATATACGTGTAATTTAATAAGAAAAAAGAAGAAATATGTCCTACACCGAAGAAAGTAGTCTTCTGGGATTTGGCACCGTGTATATGTGGTGTTAACCGACGTTTCGGAGGAACGTATCGCCTCCATCTTCAGGGTAGAAGGAAAAATATTACCGGTTCTCACGGTATTTTCGCTTGCGGACTTCTTATATTTTTCTTTCTACCCTGAAGATGGAGGCGATACGTTCCTCCGAAACGTCGGTTAACACCACATATACACGGTACCAAATCCCAGAAGACTGCTTTCTTCATAGTCACCACCGTGAAAACCTCAAATCTTACATGTCCTACACCGATCCATTTTTCTCTTCTATTTTGACGCTACAACTCACGTGGAGTTTTTGTCTTCTCAACCACGCCTTTCCACTTGGTCCTGTCCTCGACTGTTATCTTCTAATTTCCTACTCTCAACTTCTTAACGTCAGCTTTAACATCTTCCTCCCATTGTATTTTCGGTCTGCCCACTGGTCTTGTACCTAATGGTTTCCATGAGTATACGCTTTTGACTGATCTATTGGTTGGCACTCGCTCTACTTGGCCAAGCCATGAGAGTTTTCTGCACATATAAAATTCATTAACTGATTTAATTCGTGATTTGTTTTTATTCGCCATTCATTTCTTTATTTGGGCCAAAAATTTTTGTTAGAATTTTCCTCTAAACACCAGTAATTTATTGAAGAAAGCAGTCTTCTGGGATGTGGCGCCGTATAGGTATTGTGTTAAACGACGGTCCCACGAAACGTCGCTTAACACAATATCTACACGGCGCCACATACCAGAAGACTGCTTTCTTCATAATCACCGCTGTGAAAACCTCAAATCTTACACATTAATATATTGATTTTACTTTCCTTCAGTGCCAAGGTTTCACAGGCATAAGTAAACACCTAGCTGACCACTGACGGATCCATTGTTAGGCCATTTATTTTGAAATGGCTGGCGGATATGATGTGCGCAAAAGTCTCTTTAATCTCTCTATCTCTTTCATTAGTCCTATCGGTATAAACCGTAGCATCATTAGTCACCTCTCCTCACATTTTCTGCCTACATTGTCTTTCTATCACTCCATATGTATAGCGATATTCTTTTTTATTATTTTTTACGTCAATTTACAATCTACTTGACCACTGTAAGTAATAAGTAAATGCGATGGGTGTTTATGTCGTGAAGGCGGCAGCTTCCCATTGGCAGTACTCTACCTTTTAGTTACATAAGTTTTCTGGCCAGGTTGTCCTCAGTCGTCTTGCTGCTGGGTGCGGTTTCGTTAATTCAACGATTAGCGGGTTCTCGTGTCCTGTTATCCGAGTACGGTGTCTGGTGGCATGTTTTCTGATCTCTTCCGTGATGAGGGGTATATTGAGATCGTTGTGGATAGTTCCGTTTGTTACGTACCGTGGTGCGCCTGTGATTCTTCGTAGTGTAATATAGCGATATCGGCAAGAATATTGTCGAGTTTAGGATTTTGCGGTCTCCATGTTTTAAAATACCGCTTCCACCTGTTCTTCTTCTGCCTCTATCACATTCAAAACCTAGTTATTTGGCCGTAGTAAAGCAACAGACCTATTCACAAATAATATGCAATAAATAGTAAAGTTGTTTGTAAACAGAGCAAGTACACAGAATTACTGGGTTTCTGGAATTTTCCGTCGTCCGGTATTAAATAGAATAGAAAAGAGGACGTTTCGGAAACTGGATCTGTTTCGTCCTCGGGTGAAAGGGAAGACTCTTACTCAGTTGGATCCCTTAGAAAGAGCTAACCTCAAACTTCGTGCTTTCTATTCTCTAGAATAGCAGACAATGGAAAAAGTCCAAAAACCCAGAAATTCTGTGTTATACACCATCGTCAGAGCCCTTTAGAGCAAGTACCCAGTACACAGAAAGAGAGGCTCACAATTTATACAAAATTATTGCAGGGATGTAATAAATTGAACTAGATACAACAATCCAAAATGCAAGGATATTACAGGGTATTTGCATTTACATATCTGTGGCAAGTGTTTTGTATAGAAGGAAACTCAAGAAGATTAAACACTAGTCTCTCCCTTTATGGTATACAGTTCTCTTTGAATGGGGTGACCTGATGCTGGCCTTTATGTGTGTCTCGAGTTCCAGACTAGCTGGATTCAGTGCGTATTCTTCCGCAACCCTTCTCCCTTTCCGCCTTCAACAAAGTCGTAAATTTGGTAAGTACTCTACCATGCCCTCCCGCCTAGTTGCAGAGATCTTGTTAGGATGTGGGCTTTTGTGTCGCCTATCGGCTTCAGCCTGGCTCTATCCAAGTGGCTAGAGGCTAAAGCCACAAACACACTCCATTTAGAGGAGGTTAGACCAAATGTCACAGTGCTTCATTCATATCCAGATATTCCTGGTTCCAGTCTCGGCCAGATCAGCTGCACGATCCTCATTCTTCATGATTTTCTGAATTTCTTCCCGACCTAAAATAAGGTAAAACCCTTTCACCAGATTCTTAAGGTTTCCTTCCGCACGTTTCTCTTTCGCCGCTTTAAAATAATCAGATTACTTAAACAAATCAATAAATAAACACATGAAGGTGAATAAGCAAAGGGAGGGACTAAACCAAGATAGTAAATGAGTTGACACTCAAGTAGCAGAGTTAAGGTTCGGCCACACAGAACGCTACGTACGCGACGCAAGCTACTTACGCCATGTTCGCTATACGAACAGAAAAATATCTCCCTTTATTGCCAATGTAACTGGCCACACAGACTTCCGTACGCTACGTACGCTATGTTCCCTATGTTAGCTGCGTCGCAGAGTGTACACAGCGTACGTAGGGAACATAGCGTAGCGCTTTGTATGGCCGAAATTTTGCCAAAAAAAATTCAAATAGACACGAGGAATTGGTAACATTTTTAGCAACTCCCTGCTTATTTTATTGGTGTAAAGATTTCCATTTTTAAATTTCCATAAAAAATCACATATATTTTATTTCCGAAGAGCTCCAAAGTTATTACTCCGACAAACCTAATATAATGAAAGACTACTACTTTGTCTGCTCTATCACCTATATTCTAGTCATCTCTGATTTCAGAGACATTGGTTTCGTTCCTGACACCATGACTAACTAACCAACTTCATGGAGCTGAGCCCTTCTCGAGAAACCACAGGTTGTGCAATTACTTAAGAACTTCCCAAAAATTTATTGAACCAGAAACTTCATTGCCGTGTTCACAATAGTCCTCCTCTGCTCAGTATTCTTAGCCAGCTAAATCTAGTCCATATCATCACGTCCTATCTCTCTAAGACTCTTTTCAGTATTATCCAGCCATTTACATCTTGGTCTTGCTAGTGGCTTCTTTCATTCTGGCTTTCCCCAAATATCCCATATGCATTCCTTTGCTCCCCATTCGTCCTACACGCCCTCTGATTCTAATTCTCTTTGACTTGATCATTCGAATTATACTTGGAGAAGAGTACAAGTTATGAAGCTCCTCATTATGCAGTTTTCTCCAACCTCCCGTCACTTCATCTCCCTTCGGCTCAAATAATTTCCTCAGCACCCTGTTCTCAAACACCCTCAGTCTATCTTCCTCCGCTAATGTCAGAGACCAAGTTTCACACACATATACACCACAGCAAAAATTACGTATATTTTTTATATATTCTAATTTCTGACACATACAGAATTAAAAGACAGCAATATCAGGAACACACAGCGTGAGGGAAGTATTTTAAAATTAATTATAAATGCAAATGTATGGGGGCAACTATGCAACTTATAATTTGCATGAAGAATAAGGAGGCCAAGTCACTGAAGACTGATATGAGTAGGTTGTACTTGTTAATGACATTCGTGTTTACTGTTTTAGTCATGTATTTTTCAATTATGTTTTCCTCTTTTACAGTGAGAAATCGTAGCTAAAACGTCTTACGTTACTTCATTTGTCTTACAAAGTTTCTCCACCCACAGTATTGTAATAATTTCGTTGTAATAGAACCGTTCACTGAAATACAGGGACCGATTAGAGAACTCTGAACTCACCCTTTTAAAATTAAATGTACCTGAGATCTGATATCTAAATTTATTCCGACTGCCACGTATTTCATTCTTGTTGGCTGTTTCCGTACTGGAAATTGTATTCATCAGATTTCTGTGTGCAGTAGTTTTATTTGTTAAACTGAATTCATGTTCTTGACAAAATGCACATGAAATTATCAGGGCACGCAAACTTTAGATCTTGCAGAGTCCTTTCATGTCTTTTGCTTTTTAAATTTATTATTGGTTTATTTAATGAAACATTCTCAACTGAAATTATTATGCACTGTCCATTCTTGTGACTAATAGGGAAAATTTTCTACTCATGCCCTGCGGATATTTTTCCGTGTTAATATGGATCCGAAACGCTTCTGCTATGAAACAAAGGAATTTGTTGCGATAACTGAGCAGTTACAAGTGACTTTGACAATACACACAACGGACATGAAATCAGTTAAGAAGAGTGTGTTCATTTAACTGTCAAGTGCCTTAGCTGCAGTGCAGTTGCTAATACTAAAACAAAACACATACAGGAACCGGGATAGCTCATTCGGTATAGCGGCTGAACTGCGGTCTGGACGATTGATAAATCGAGGTTCGATTCCAGACATGGGCAAGAGATCTACGCTCCACAGCGTAAACACCGTCTCTAGTGCCCACCAAGTCGATTATCCAATTGATTTCGTGGTCTGCTTCCCCTGAGGTAAAGTGTTCGGGGCCGTGAAGCTGACCACTCACTGCCATCTAGTGTCGGAATTTAGATTACATGGAGCTATACCTCCACTCATTCGTTTGCCTTCATGGAGTAGTGCTTAGTTAGGCACAGGGATAATTTTGCCTCCAGTAAACTTTTGTAGTTCAGATCCACTCGTAGGGAGCTTTCTAATCGCCTTCAACAGTCGACCACTTTTAAGTGCTTAAAAACGAAAATGATAATAATTCATTTCTATATTTATTTACGTGCTTACTCGACAGACAGAAGACAAATTATGACATAAACGCGAGCAAAGAGATGAACAAATTAAGCACAGACACACAAAAAAGGACAAACATTGCAACGTGTTGTGACTGCTCGCGCCTTGGGTGTGCCTACGCCACGGTTTGATCGCCGCTTGTGACTGTCTTATGCCCGACTTGACGTCACTTCATAACTGCCTTCACCTGTATCCCTTCCTCTCCTTCTGCTCTTGATCACCTGTACCGTCTTCCGGGACACCTTCGCTGAAGTTACACTGCACTTCTTCCTTGTCTCGTGGATGTCGAGAAGTTAGGTGGGAGGGAAGGGGGATCGTGGTTGCTGGTGCTGGTAGGCAAGGGTTCTTTGCAGATACGGTTACTGAGGTGTCTCGCAAGTAGGGATAGTCGGGAGTAGCTGGGATCTGCGCAGTAACGGTAGAGATGAATTTTCGTCTAGGGTCATACGGGCCTGGCTCGGGCAGGGCAGGAAGGTCCTTGTGCTACTGTCACAGACAGTCGGTGTGGTATGTGAATGACTACTCATCCCACTGCCAGTGTGATAAAAGAAACTTCCAGAATGTTCTCGATTAAAGAACAATGAGAAAGCTTCGAAAATAATCTGAATAGAGAAGGGTTTTGGATGTTACGTCATCTCACAGTATTTAAAAGATTGATCTGGGATGGCGAAGACAGACAAGTGACAGACAAGTAAGACAGTAGCCGATCAGATGGGCAATCAGTGAGTGACCGTGTGTATTCGGTGAGACACCAGGCTGGGAGATTGACGTACCTCATCCACCGTACTGTAACATAGTAAATATTAAAGTAGTGTACAGTGTGTGCTAAAAGTGCAGTTATGGTTGTAAGTGACTGCTGCTTGTAACCGTGTAGTGCTGTCACTAAAGGAAGTGTAACATTGTACCAACTCTAAGTACTAAGTACAATAGATCACTGTAGGTCGCGGTGCAAGGGCCGAGAAGGCCCACCCCTTATACATTCATTAATACATTCAACTCTAAGTGTGGTCCAGAGACTTCTTCACCAATAAAACCTCTCTCGTCGAAGCAAGGCCCGTTAAGAACTAAGAGAGAATCTCATTGCTCGAACCCAGGACACTGATATCCTTTTATTCCCAAGGCGCCTCGACATAGTTCCCAGACCACGTAACATCCATACCAATCACGAAGGGCAGCCAAGTACTCTAACAAGTAACGTTCAACGCTAGGCAATTACGTGAGGTGCCCCAAAAGAACTATTACAGTTGCTTAAATAACTGCGAAACCAGCTAACATAAGCATCAGAGAATCCGAAGGAGCTTAATGTAAGAGCATATTATGAGGGACGAGGCCAAAAGCATTTGAAAAATCAGAATTGACAGCATCAGCTTGACGCTGACCGCGGAAAACAGGAGTCAGACTTCGAGAAACGTCACCAAATTTGTAACTGTAGATTTAGTTCTGGTGAAGCCTTGTTAATTGCGATTAAATTTAGCATAATGAGAAACATGTAAATGAATTCAAACAATTTAGAGAAATTACTGAGAATAGAAAAGGTCTGTAGTTAGACACAGCGGCATTATTGCGTCTTTTAATACTGGTACAACAGCAGATTCTATCCATGCAGCAGGAAAATACAGTTGCGTTAGGTTCAAGTTGAATATATGCCTAAGAATAGGAATAAAAATACCTGCACAACCTTTTATGATAAAACCAGGAATATCGTCAAGTCCAACAGAATTTATCGGATATATGGAAAATCCCTCTGATGACCTTGTGAAAAAGAGGCTTCATTACGGACCAGTGTAGGTAAAGACTGGAGAATTTCACTACAGCTTTTAGTGAAATTCTTCCATGTAGAAATTTGAGAACACTGTCCACTGTTTTATGTGGTGCTGCTTGCTCGTAGACAGACGGGCAGACGTGACCTCCAGTTAATGTGTTCTGTTTTGATTTGTGTAGAACAGTGAAAAATACAGTTACTTAGTACTTTCTGTTCTTATTTTCCATGTTTATTATTATTATTTAATAATTTAATAACCTTTATTTTTCTTGAAATTATTATTAATTTATTGCCATTATAAAGAGTGTCATATTTTGTATTTTGTTTTTTAATTATTTTGTGTATTTCTATGTACTTGTGCTAACTTTGTAATTCACATCTGTGCTGTTAAGTTTGTACGTAAATAAACATGAATTGAATTGAATTGAATTGTTATTTTTTATTAATTCTTGTTGC
Source organism: Cryptotermes secundus (assembly GCF_002891405.2). Classification (NCBI taxonomy): domain Eukaryota; kingdom Metazoa; phylum Arthropoda; class Insecta; order Blattodea; family Kalotermitidae; genus Cryptotermes; species Cryptotermes secundus. The sequence continues at coordinate 3,281,744 of NW_019725842.1, forward strand.
TTCCTCGGTAGCGTAGGGCATCCGTCGAAAGCCGTTTTACTTAATTTTCTTTAATCTTACGGACAGTCGGTAGGACCCCTTGCTACGGGGAGTCAGCATGTCGCTAGCCCGGTCTACCTACAGAGGAAAAAACAAAGACAAAGGCAGACAAACATCCATGCTTCGAGTAGGATTCAAACGAACAATCCCAGTGTTTCAGCGGGCGAAGACATTTAATGCCTTAGAGCGCGCGCCCACTGTGATTGGCTTCTGTATTATTGATATATGGATATTCCGTTCGCTACTCAGAATGTCTTTCTCTTCGTTCCACCAATCGTGTGCTTACTTCCCTTCTTCATTACCATCAACTTATTTTGCTCAAATGTTTATGAAGAGATCCGATAGGCCCAGAACATATATACCTCATTCATTGCTGAAATTCGAAGTCAAATATTTTGTTCGTGTTTATAAATTCTTTAACATGTAGAATACATTGCTCGCACTGACTCTTCGAAGCAAATACGTCTGAAGTGAAACAGACAGCTCGAAGGAACAACATAATGTGCAACGCAAACTACAAGTCTGTGCAAATACTCGAGGAAACAGGAAGAAGCGCCGCTCGTGCAATCAATATGGACAGCTTAAGTAGATTAATATTTGCATAGATCCTTTGGGTGAGCGTCTAATTAAGACTGACTAGAACACTGCGGGTTTCGAAATCGCCACCGAGACCCTACACTACAACCTTCTCTCTGTCTCTCTCTCTCTTCGTCTAGCTACACACCATCTCTGAAGGAATTGTAGATGCGAGTTGCTAATTAAGATAGATTCCAGCATTCGTAAAACTTGAGCGTGTCTTCATTTCATTTTGTCGGTCGCTTCTGCATATTCAGTGGTATCCACTGACGCCAACTTGTATGCATAGTTGGCAGGAATTTCGTGCCAATGCCAGGCGCTGCAGAAGCTTAGTCTGACAACGAGGAATTAACGTATTATGAAAGAAGCTGCATTCCATTTGTCTGCTAATATCGTTAATTAAAGAAAATCGCGTTGAATATTTTACCTCAATCCAGTACAGCGCGCTTATTATTATGACTAATAATAATGGGTCGTGGATTCAATAATTGGATTTGTTGGCACTTCTTTACAATTACAGCCAATTATGACAGCTCACACACTGACCTTCTTCTGAACGACATCTATCTGACGAGTCTCTAAGAAGAATCACTGGAATCGAGTAGAGTCTTATGTTACGACCGATGGTCAGTCGGCCAATCTGTCTTTGAATAAAGCACACATTGGGACTTACGACTAAACTTTCGTTACTGTCAGACTATTGCATGTTTGTTGATTTGGGGCACTCTCTCTCTCTGACGAGAGTACGGGTCTGCCATTTACAGTCTTTCCTGGCCCTCGCCAGCACAGGCATTCTCGGGTCCGAGTCCCTTTGGACTTGCGACAATATTTTACTGTCTCATATTCGAGACTTCCCATTTCGTGGACTCGTACGACTCCCAGGGTTACGGTGGAGGTATCCTACCCCGCCTCCAAACGGGAGATCTCTTGGATTCACGAATTAACTCCCCTTTGTAATTGCCAGAGAACCGAATAAAGATCACCGCCTCCAAAAGTTGCACTACTGCCCTTCATGAATGCATTATCTCGAAAACGTGCATGAGCCGTTGCTCATTACGTAAGTTTCGAGAATTTTTACAGATACCTACATTCATTCATTCATCAGTAATCTGTCAGACGACAGGTCCACAGCCTCCTCCAAAACAGTTTCTCCACTTAATGCGATCTTCTGTTTTTGGAAAGAGACTATCCAGGAAAAGTGATAATGTGGTAGTTTTTCCATTTGCTTTCCACATCGCAGTACAACAGCCGTTCAAACCACTCTGGTCACGCCTGTTGCTATACGAACTTGAACCATCTCGAGCATCATTTTCTCTGTGCTTCAAGTCGCCGCTGATGACGCTGCTTCCGGCATCAGTTTTCGGTGTCTCNACCACGATAAGGTGGAGACCAACGAGGGGCAGATACCTACATTGCGTGACAAATAGTTTATTTGGCAAATGGTCAAGTCAGTAATTGTGTTTATCCTTCCACAAACTATTTACTATACGTACCATAGCGTACATGTTCATGTCATACTTCGTATCCTCTACCTACATATTCTGTTTAGCCCTATTATCTTGTACAACATATTGTGACATGACGCCTGAAAGCCAGAACAATCCATTGTTAGAAAACGGCTCGCTAACACGTTTATATTGATTGCTGATTCATGGAGACCGACTTGGTACGGAACACGCTTTCCTTGTCAACGGAATCAACACACAATTTCCATGGATACGCGCAAGCAACAAAAATTTTCCGCGGATATACCCAAACAAAACCAATTTCCATGGATACGCGCTAAGCTGTAAAAGTGGGAGCGCAGTGAAGATTGATTCATTCATGAGACAGTCGTCCTTCGGAAGGGAGTTCAATGATTCAGTCGTAAGTGATTCAGTATTCAGCTGTGGAGTGTGAACCAGCAGACAACGGAAGCCGAAGAAGTGACTGACTCGTAAATCAGAATCAAATCAGTCACAAGGGAAGACACCCGTAGTACAGTAAGAAATTGATCTAGTCTTAGTCAGTCATTGATTATGAGCTGCTATAATTGATTGTAATTGTAATCGAAGTGCCAGTAAATTCAATCATCCAATCCAGAACCCCTTCTTATTAGTCACGAAACCCCTTCTCCGCATTACGTTCAAACCAACTCCGGTACCCACCCAACCTCTATAAAATGGGTGCCGAGGGCTGTTTACCCCGGCGAAAAGCAGCAGGGGCGCGAAGCTACCACTCACCCCCATCCAGTGCTGAGGTTAAGAATGGTGGAGATATACGTCCATTATCCCATACATCTTCATGACTTGGTTCTTTATTAGTTAAGCCAAAATATAACTTTATACCTTTTGCCATAGCACAATGATAATAAAAATTAAATTTGCAGATGCTACATATCAGGCACAGTCATTCTGACACTGTATTCTTATTTAATGATTATAATGGAGCTAAATGTTACCGCCCTCTTCTGTAAGCAGATGGGACTCCTATTCCTGCTCGGAACCAAAATAACATTACTAAGTTCTTTTCTTCTCCAGCTCGACGTACTTTTGCTGCTAATGAAGTGTGCAAATCTATAGATGTTTTTGGAAAATTGCGTTCAAATATAAATTACCTAAACTAATCTAATTTCACTATGTTTTTGTTTGTTTCATCCTTGTATGTATCTTATTGCTGCTACTGTTTTGTATTCCTGCTGTCTCCACAACTGGCCACCGGCCATTCAGCACAGCACGTAAATAAAAAAGAAATAAATTGGATTAAAATCAACATCGTCGTCGGCAGCAGCGCCGCTGTTGTCATTGTTGTTGTTGTTCTGTGGTGCCAGTTAACTTCCAATCTATTCTGCCCCAACAGCCCAAACAACAGGTTTATTCGTGGCTGCTGAATAGAAATTTCATAGTTAGATTTGTTATGGAGTTCTTTCCGCTAATTACATTCATTCCTTATTTACGACTGTGCCCGTAACAGTGGCGGAGCAGTAGAGGAAAGTGAGCCATGAACAGAAAGCGCATCAGCGACAAATCGGGTCAACATACACGAACGCTATTTGTGCCGTGTCGCATTGGGTTACTGGGTCTCAAACTTGGTTACGTTCGCTTTCTTGGGAGTGTTGGACATTGTACGTATGGTATGATTTAACTGCTCTCGTACAGTAGAGTAATACGCTAGTCTTTAAAACTCGTGTAGTAGTAGTGCTAGTAATTTTGCCTGTGGTTCTATATGGGCGTGAAACTTGGTCGCTGATATTAGGGAAGAACACAGACTGAGGGTGTTTGAGAACAGGGTGTTGAGGAGAATATTTGGACCGAAGAGAAATGAAGTGACAGGAGTTCGGAGAAAACTACACAGTGAGGAGCTCCATAACTTATACTCTTCTTCAAGTATAATTGGAATGATTAAGTGAACGAGGATGTAACGGCAGGGCATGCAGCACGAATGGGGGGACGAGAAATGCATATAGGATATTGGTGGGAAAGCCAGAAGGAAAGACACCACTGGGAAGGCCAAGGCGTAAGTGGGTGGACAATATTAAAATGGATCTTAGAGAGAAAGGATGGGATAGTGTGGAATGGATTGATCTGGTTCAGGATAGGGACAAGTAGAGGGCTCTTGTGAACACGGTAATGAAACTTCGGGTTCAATAAAATGCTGGACAATTCTTGAGTGTGTGCAGAATTGGCGGCTCCTCCAGAAGGGCTCAGCTCCATGAGTAAGTAAGTAAGTAAGTAAGTACTTAATCCTTCCAACCCCACTATGGCCCTGGGGTCGACTCAGCCTCTTAACAGAAATGAGTACCAGGAATATTCCTGGGGTGTAAAGAGCTGCCAGCGCGTAAGGCTGACAGCCTCACCGCTATCTGTGAGCCAGTTTTCTAGAAGATGTGGGAGCCTCAACTACTCGCAACCCTATAGGCCTCCACGGCCTGTTACAGGGATAGCTTTACCATTGCTTTTCATCGGATATTTCCCCTGTTATTGCTATAAAACTGAAATGGGTAGGTTGACAGGAACGTTCAAATCCTGCAAAAGGAAAGGAGAAATGCAAAGAAAATTACAACCACAACATCTCAAGCAAATTAAGGGACCTACTCGTCCATACAAGAATGGATGCTGAAGCGGATATGGGGTTCTGTACTGGTTTCAGATGCTCAGGTTAGGGTCCCTTGACAGGCGTATTCAAACTGGCATTGGCCCTTAGAATTCCATAAAGCCGGTGAATATCTTGACTAGCTGAACGTCTATCAGTTTCGTCGGCAAGCGACTTGCTATGACGTTTGGAATTTACGGCACATGTGAAAGCATACTGGTAGCCTGAAAGAACAGTAGCCAGAAACTTGCTGGAGCACAGGAATAAATGAACGTGTACGCCATGCAGTGTATTTGTGTTAGAAGCAATAACTAAATGCGATCCGACGTACCGAGAAATTAGTGACGTAATGCGAATCAGCCAGAGACCATTCCTTTGCAAAGTCACAGATGTCATATGTATGATTCATACTTTCCGAATTATGTGGAATGGGTTTTGTAAAAGGGATTGTGTTTCTGCAGTGTTGATGGTAAGGGTGATATGATAGTTACAGCGCTTGCCGCCATTTCGTGACTCAACCACCTTACATATGCACACTTTGTCACTGATCAGTTACACTCTGCTGTAAAAAATACATCAGATTGGCCTAATTTGGAAATACACATAACCTTCCAAAAATATTATTGGTATTGGTATGCAGGCTAGTATAATTTTAGTCTAGACTTTTATTCGAGAGGTCCCAGGTACGAATCTTGTTTGCTACTTAACTGTTGCTAAGTGTTCACAGGCTCATCCCGTGATGGTACGTTCTAAACTTGCATGATTTCCTCTTTCCAAAATCCTTAGCCATTCAACATCATCAACTAGACAAGCCAAATAGCTCAAGAAATAATAACCCTGGGTAGTTTTTGTGATGTTCTGTATTCAAATATTGGCTGGGACACTGATTACCTTGACAGAGGTTTTGTATGGTTTTACTCCCTTCGCTCAGACGAATTCTGCGATCAATGATTTAAAAAAGATCACGACCGATTCTTCTGTGGCACGCGTTTGCGTAGTTGGTTGAGGCACTATGCAGCAAACTGGAAGTTCGTGGGTTCTATTCCCGATGAAGTCTTTGGATTTTTCAATTGACCTAATCCTACCAGCCACACTATGGCCTTGGGGTCGACTCAGTTTCTAACAAAAGTGATTACCAGGAATCATACTGGGGGTAAAAGGCTGCCAGTGCGTAAGGGTGACAACCTTACCGCCATATGTGAGCCGACTGTCTAGAGAAAATGTGGGAACCTCGACGCCTCACAACCCTATGAGCCTCCACGGCCTGTTGTAGGGATAGTTTTGCCTTTTACTTTCGAGTTAGAGTTCTAGAGATTCAGGTAATTAGACAAAGAGTTCAGATATGGATACGTAGGAGTAATTTTCAATTTCAATTTAAATTTAAAAGAGGTAGAACCAACCGAATTCAGTCACTAATTCGGATATTAAAAACAACGGTCTTACGGTTCACTTGCTAGTAAGTTAGCAGTCTGCATCTCCATATTTTTATTAAGAATCATACAGAAGAATGTGAATGTTAATGGAGATGAAAGATAGCAAAAGCAACTTGCGAAATGGGTTCTCTCAAATTCTATCTCATGGTGTACTGCAGCGCTTATCTCAAGTGCCTCTGTCTTCTCTTTCTTGACGGAGAGAGAAGAGTAAATAGACCTTGTTTACCCTCATATCCAATGTCAGTTTCTGACAAAATGAAGGTAACTTTATGGTGGGTGTATGTCGTGAACCTTGACTCCATGATTCACAAACGCAATTCAGCTCCCGCAGGGTAACCCCCTGCTTCTGATATCCCTTAATGAGTATTCATGATGCAGGTTTCTCTTATCTACTAATTGACTTTTCGGGACGCAGTCCATCACCAGGAAGTACAGGAACATGTAAATTCTTATCGAAGGAAGCTAATTATTTTACTGGATTCGTATTAAGTTTAGAAAGTTGTCCAACGAAACGGCACTATTACTGTCGTCTGCGGTATGACGCTGAGTCGTGTGACAGGTCGTTTCGGGGGGATGTACTGCCTCCATATTCAGAACAGAATAAAGAAGCGGAATAGGAAAAATTATACGTAATGTAGTTAAGGGTGATTTGTGACTGAAACTCTTGAGACATTCAGTGAGAACCAGGGCTCTCAATGGCTCTAACCCTGTAACTTTTCACGGTTACTGTGACACTCGTACTTCTTTTTTTACTTTTTTCGGACTGGAGTGAGACTGAGTCCGCTTGACACGCGTTGGCCACTAACTGGCCTATTGTACCAGCCCCGGACCACAGATGATGAGTGTGGAACAGTCGGTGGAATGAGAATTGGTAAGGGAAAACGAAGTACTCAGAGAAAATCTGCCCCCAGTACCGCTTTGTTTGCCACAAATCCCGCATGACCTGACCTGGGCTCGAATCCAGACAGCCGCGGTTGGGGGCCGACGACTAACCGCCTAAGCTATGGCACGACCATACTCGCAGTTAGTTTTGATGAAAAGCTTTTATCTCCTTGTGAGAGTAAATGGGATATATACTTACCACTTCTAAGTTTCCGCAAGATTTTGATGGAAAAGTGTGTCCAATTTAGTGTACTGAAACCCATGTTACGAGAAAATAATATGACCTTGAAACGGTTAGTGTAGAGCTGTAACCTGAATCTCATGACTTTGCTCTTGTAATAACTTTAAAATCCAGAAGATTAAATATAACACAGGCGTCTTTACTTTAGAACGCAGACTTCGAGAAATATGTTCATCAAGCAAGTCGTGTGGAACACTCCAGATAAAAACTGTGGTGTATCGATTGCCGAATCTTCGGACGTAATAGTGTCTGGATACATATTTACTAGAGGTTTCTGAGTATTTCTCTGTATAGGCTAAAGTTAAAAGTTAAATTGCCATGAAGGTGCATGGGTGTGTGGAGATATATTTTGCGTTTTATATAACAACCAGAGATCAGCTTCAAGCTCTGGCTGATTGACCTCGAAAACAGTTGAGCATGAGGCTGAGTGTGCCCCAGTGCCGGTCTGGACATGGTGATGAAAAGAAAAATTCAAATAGTAAACATTTACCTGTATCTGAGCGTAGGGAACTGGGAGTTATTCAAACATATGCCAGATCTCATAACTAAACGGAGAAGAATGGCATGCGTTTCGTTGCATAAACGTATTCAAAGAAGTTGAAGGAGTGTGTGAAATGTGGAGAAGCATAAATCATAGTTAATCCCAGTATTTGCAAGAAAACAAAAATAAAACTTTTAAAATGAATGTTATTATTTAACGTAAATGTGAAAAAATTTCGAATTGTTGAAAACAAACGTCACCTGTCAGGTACATAAATTTGTATTCCGCAACGCGAGGCCTATCCTCCCATACCGATAGCTATAAAATTTTCCGTTTCCCAATGTCGTCTTTCTTGTGCTTTCAGTTGGTTTTGTAGCGAACAGCTTTTCTTAAAGCACCCAGAGAGGAAACTGTCTAGAGACATCGAATTCGAGTGAGAGTTCTCCATAATAGCTTGAACACAATACCATAACCTGTTGAAAACTTGAGCCTTCGAAATGTGACATTTCTACTATGTTCAACAGGTCGGTTGTTGGAAGGATTTCTTTGCTTTTATTTCATTATTCGATACCTTTCCTTGACTTTTTCTTCTGTAAGAGTGTATTGGTTGATTGGCTGAATTTTGTTGTATTCACACTACCCCCTCCATTTTGGAGGTGGTTTGTACTATATTGAAGGCCTCTACCAACTTCCTTTGTTTATCTCGGTTTCCAACCCTGCGTTGAATTTAAACGCACCACATTTTATGTGCCTCAACAAGATACCAGGTTTTTACTGCATGCTCCCTGTTCCACACACGCAAGCATATACACATACATATACACACACCACAGCAACTAATGAATATGATTGTATTCAAGTGACATGTGACTGTCTCATATGATGCTTCCACGCAATGCATAGAATGAACTTAGAGTTGGGAGGTTGTGCCTGTCCATTCCTTCTAATATTAATATTTGAAACTACTGAACGAATTTCCATAAAACTTGCTTTTGAACTTTATGTTATTTGTTTTAAAGTGGGTATAAATTTAGCCCGTATAAACCCAATAAAATGCTGCTTTGCATGAAGCTTGGTTGGAAATTATGTATTTTCTATGAAACTGGCTCATCGTGGGAATAACTGATACATAATGTGCTTAAAGTTATTCGGGTGCTTAAAATCAAGGAAGCTGCAATGAACACGTATTTCGAAATGTGGGCAAAGTAAGAAATGAATATGTGAATGCTAATATTGTTACTTGCAACTTAAGAAAATACGTACTGAAATGGGAGATGAATGTAATTAGCTCAAGAGTCCGTACGATATGGCGGGTGTTCATAATAGCAGTTTCTTCTGTTTAAGCTACCAGAGAGTTAATTCTTGGGCTACCTCGTCTTTGACTAATTTTAAACGTTTGCTTTCCCTTTTCTTTACAAATGTTCACTAACTGCAGCCTACTTAAAAGTCATAGTTGAATGGTTGACATTTCTCCCGCAGATGCCGAGTTTTCCCTGATTTTATTCTCCTACCCGAGAATCTCTGAAGTGATGATGTCATCTGTATTAGTGACTATAGACGGGGTTTGGATCTGTGAATAGATTTATTCACCACTTACAGATTTGAACTACAAATAACTGTAATGATACTGCTGATTTCGATACAGCAAATCACTCCACACTAAGTCTTCTCACACTGCTTTCACCGCTGTCCACAATGGCTGTTCCTCTGCAGTGTTTTCAATGGACGTTTCCTGGTAACGAATCTTAACAATGGAGGGTCGTCAACTTCCGTTGCCCGCTGGTTAACACTCCACATTTGAACAGTCAACTGCCTTGTAGAGCAAATTGTGTTCAAGACAACTCCTCGGCACTGACCACACAGAAAACACTGCCCCTCTATTGTTGAGGCGTGTTTATTCCTGGCACATGTTTACAATGCCGTTGCTTAGAAACTGGTTGCATAACCCAGTTCTATTGTTGCGAACGTGTATTACTTAGCGACGGCTGTTCCTCTGGCTCCACAGTCCTTGCATGAAACAAATAAGCCATAACATTTTCGTCATCATCAGTGTTTCCCAAAGGGTGTTAGGATAGTACCTTAAAAAGAATTATCTTTTTTTTCTAAATTTTTTACTTTCTCATTGCCATTCATCATTCTTTTCGAAGCACATAGCGCATATACTTGAGAAGATGTTAAATTAATAAAGAAATGAACAGAGAAGGGCATATAGACACAGAGCACTTGAGGTTTATGCTGAGACCCGTTGACAACAGCTAATATAAATCATGAACAGCCCTAGCTCCAGATGTTGGTATTGTTCTCATCCTTTGATCTGCTTTGTTTCTCGATCGTTTTGCCTCTAGGTGTGTCTTTGTATTCCTGCTTATCGATTATATGTCCCAACCAGTTCCTGGTCCAGGACAACGGAGAACTCTCACTACTTGTTCCTGCTTCGACTACATACTGCTTGTAATAATGGGCAATTCATCAGCTGAAGAGTAGGGACCCGTGTTCCCAGGATACGTCATCCCGCCGTCAGCCAGAAACCCATAGGATTCAGGATTTGTGTGTGGGATATATCCGACTTTCCTGTCTTATGGGCCTGTCAAGAACAGAAGGTACAAGTTTATTTCGAAATAATAACTTAACCGAACCGAAAAGCGAATGTTTATACGCGGAAGAACTTCTGGTCTACGAATTACGTTATCAATGTGAGCAATGAAGCGAGTGCAAATTGAATTACAAGTCACTGAACAGTAATGGCTCTACTTTGAATGAGAATGTTCTTGCTTTCTTTATAGCTGGTTGTAGAAACTTCTCTTTTTGTGTAGTGTTTCTAGCAATGTTCATGGTATAAAGTTGTTTTTATTAAGTTTCATTGATTTCTTCCGAACTGTAAGAACGTAAGACTTGTGAAGTCGCACATTCTTATTTACTAAAACTTGTGTAAATATTCGAGTCACATTCGAGGATAAACAGGAATATCTACTTAGACAAAGTTTCAGTTAGTTTAATAAAACCTATTGCTACTGAGACCTTGGACATACTTACTCCTTGCTCTGCAGTCTTCTAGGGACCTTGGAACTTTCTTACACAGATGACAATTTTCTGTGCGTTTAGCCTTTTGCCTGGGCCGCGCCATAGCTCAAACGGTTAGTCGCTGTTTTCCCAACGCGGCGGCCCGGGTTCGATCCCGCGTCTGGTCAAGTGGGATTTGTCGTGGACAAAGTGGCGTTGGAGCAGGTTTTCTCTGAGTACTTCGGTTTCCCCTGCCAATCTTCATTCCACCAAATTCTACATTATTATAATCACCCGGGGCAGGTTACAATAGGCCAATCAGTGGCCGCCGTGCCGAGTGGACCCAGTTGGATTCCACCCCACACTAAGTGAATTAAAAGAAAAAAGTCCAACAAACAATCAAATTGAGCCAAGCATGGAAAAAGTGGCACCGTTATATAGTGGAGTAGAGACCCTGAGTGGGCCAGTAGATGCAAGATAAAGAGTGAAGAAATAGTCTCTTAAACAAACCGTTGACTCATACATTTATTTATATATTTTCACGTGTATCAGCGACTATATATGGGTTTCGAGTTGGTAATTGGATTTATTGATCCCTCACAAGTCGTAAATACAACTAAGTGCAACACTCTCGCCGATTTTCACACTGCAAATCACTGCACACTGAATTTTCTCAGGGTGCTTTCACTAGTCTTCACTATCCGTTTCCTGGCAACGGATTTATCACTGTCTCACCGCAACTTCAAATATCATTGTAACTGCAGCACTGTCTTCATTAAGTCTTCATGGCACAGTCTATTACCTTCGACTGCCGACTCCCTCAATTCCGCTCAACGATATTTTCAATTCTGATTCAGTTCTTGACAACCCACTATTTGGCTCATTTCATCTTGTTCCGACCGGATACTCCACTGGAACTGTTCTGACTTCAGCTGAACTCCACCTGAACTATTGGAGCCAGAGTCACTCACTGTTATACAGCCTCGGGGCGGACCCAATAGGAAACATCCATTATTCAGCAATGGACGTCAACTTGTCGCATATTGTTATAGGTTTTACCTAGCAATGGACTTTTTACCCAGAGTCTCTCTCCAAGGGAAGGTGTTCATCGAGCCGTTGCTTAGCAATGGGCATATATATCACAGTATGAGTAGAAATAAATAAAACATGTATTATGTGTATGCTGTTAATAATCCTACAAGAAAATAAGAAGGCTAAGTGTTTAAGATGTGTATAACATAAAAAGGCATGTTAGGAAACTCATGACTGGAAAGGCCACCATTAAACAGTGGACTGTTTAAATGAAAAAGCTCTGAAAGGCAAAAAATATCTAACCTTGTAAGTAATATTATATTGTTAGAGACGGATATAAGTATCAAATTAAAAAGGACTAAAACACGTTTTTAGATGTTAAAGGCCCATATGGATATTAGAGTTTTCTCCACCATGGAGAAGTAAGTTGTTTAGAAACACTGCCGTTCTCGGTCTGTATTTATATACTGTATCATAAGAACAAATCTGAGAAATGTTTCTCTCCATCCCTTAACAAATATGGAGAATTGTTTGTGGATTAGAACACTGTAAGGCATGCCTTACCATGTACGAGGAAGCAGAATACTTATATAAATATAATAATGATATTGGATCTTAATGACGAAGATTCTTCAATATCTGTACTCACGTCGTTGCCTTCTGGCTAATACTCACAACTTACTCCTTGCTCGAAATATCCTGATAATAATACTCGTATATCGGCATGGACCACATAGAATACACCATTCCTCTGTTGTAGTTCAATCGTTGTTCAGTTGTTGCTTATTAAGAATCTATTTAGTAGCAACGGGTGATGTTTCGTTGTTTCTTTCTCGGTCGTTACTTAGCAGCGGGTCTCTACATGCTACAATGTACATATGTAATATTTTATTATGGGTCCGTAGGTACAGTGTTATTTTGAGTATGAGCAGAAACGAGATCCTACGTTTGTCTGTTATGAGCAGTTGCTCGGTCAGCGTTCCTGTTAATAACATGGAAAGCAGCCACAAACTTGTCTGTGGCTTGGCGTTAAACAGGGGTGAAATGAAGGGTAAACCTCCGGAGTTCGGCCATTTGAGAGGGAGAAAACGACCCTAAAGCATTGCATCTCACCCAAGGCAATAAGAACTCGGCTGAAAGCCACCGAGTATAAAGGGTTTATGATGTCGGACCCAAACAACGCTCTGTGTAATTGTCACAGCTCTTACGTACACAACTGTAGGCACATGTCAAGTTGTCTCGACTCTTTTAATGACTTCAAGTGTGTTATCTTGCATCTGTTGTAATTATCCTTACGCTATTGATAAACTTCATTTGAAAGAAATACTAACATATTCTCAATACCAAACCAACTGCATAATTAAACATTGGTAGTACTAGTACCTGCCATCGCAGTGCTGTTGTTGCTAGCGTACTGCTTCATGTCCGGGAAGCACCGAATTCGATTCTCTCCCGGTCACTAACTACACTGACAGATATATATTGTAATGTTATATTTTAGCGTCCTGTTGCACTGATTTTCATCCATGATATGTATACAGTGGCCGTCTTGTAGTGCACTCAATTTCACCTGTCAGTTCACAACATGTTTCGGCAACATGGTGCCATCATCAGGTGTCCCAATTACGTCAATCTATTGCTTTGCTTGCCCTCATATGTTTTCACAACACCATTTAAAAGGTATTTAAAAAGTCCGTATTTGTCAATTATGATAAATTTACACTCGCTAAAACTTGTTAAGATGATGGCACTATGTTGCCGAAACATGTTATGAAGTGACAGGTGAAATTGAGTGCACTACAAGACAGCTA